>NC_059193.1:5871294-6146294 GCF_020615455.1 Coregonus clupeaformis
AAGGTCCCATATTATGTTTTCCTACTGGGGAACTCTAAAGGGCCTCCCCCTCAAAAAGCCTCATTCTCCATTCATATCGGGTACCTGTGATCAAACATACGTGCCACTGTGTCTGTCATGGAGAAAAAAGCAAAAATAACAGCGGATTTCTCTGATTTTCATCGGTGAGGGCACATCTGATTGAAATAAACACTGACTGATGAAAAGTTGTTATTTTTATCTTTAACATAGAATGGTGTATTATGCGGTAGCTCCATTCCATGATGGTGGTCCACTGTTAGCTATTTTACCTTCCTCTCATAGGTCATAAGATTTGAGCAGTTATATGGACCAGAATTACATATATATGAGTTCTACTTGCGCAAAGAAATTCACAGACTAGAAGATAATCATAGAACTTCACATGTCAAGAAAGCCAAAAGGAGTTTGTAAGTTCAGAAGATTTGAGGTTCAGATTTAAAATAGAATAAAGCTTTTTGTTCAATGTATGACTATCAAGTTAATCAATTATCAACACCCCATTACAAATCTCATGGAGCCATGTTTCTCACAACATGAAATTGACATATTATGTTGCATGTATGCCTGCCTGCCTGCTTGCCGATAGCTATTTACAGCAGTGACTGAGTGTCTGTTGTACCTCACGTCAATTGAAGCCAGAGAGAGGCAGGCAGGCAGGAAGGCAGTCAGGCAAATTAGAGAGTGTTGTCGTCAGCATCCCTCCACCCAGCATGAGAGACAGAGGGGAGGCTAGCGCTGCGCTGGAGGAAAGGCTAATTAGAAGTCTCCTGGTATCTTTTATAGAGCCATAAGCGGTTTGCAGCAACAGGCGCATGGTGACTCCAGAGGAAATTACCCCCAGCCTAATGTGCCTTTTCTTCTCTTCTCTGTTGTGCCTGGCTGTGAGGCGGAGGCAGGGTGTGGTGGGGGGAGGAAGGGAGGGCGGGCCTCGGTGCACCCTGCCTGCTGAGGGCCCAGCCCAATTCCCCCAGTCAGTCAGCCACCGACTGGCCCCTCTAATGAGCCTCTGGATGAAAGCTGTTTTACTGTTTTAATGTGGTGACCTGGTCAAGGTGGCTAATTTGCATCCTTCTATTTGAATTAAACCCGTAGATCAAACCCCTGTATCTACCAGCAGCCTAGCGGAGGCTGGCAGGGTTCTGTTGGGACTAGCTAGCCACACAGGGCCTGGGGGGGTGGCTGGGTGGGGGGGTGGGTTATTTAGGATAGCATTGTTCTGAGCTGTTCTCACTAACATTACGTGAGAATAGACGAGTGTAATGGTGTCTGTGGTACAGTATTGTGATTACAATGTAGTAATGTTTAGAAGATGACTTAATGCTAACCCTGATGCTAACCTTGACCATGAACCTTTCTGGCTCCCAACTATAACTTTTAACATATTTCCATATTTAACCTCACCCACATCCTGGCACAATCTTTAACCCTAACCTCCCCTTGCCCTAGGTATCAAAGTCTAGACAGAACTGCTTGTCCTGCTACTTACAACGGACAATTCTTTCTCTGTGTCGCTCTTTGTTCAGCTTAATTTCATGTGAGACAAGAATGGTTTTAATTCCATCAAACATCCTTTCATCTTTCTGTCTTTCTTCCACTACTCACTAGCATGGATTCATGTGTCCATATGTGTTTGTGCTTTGAACTTGCCGCGACTTATTTGACTACAAGAATGAGGACGAAAACAAACATGTTCTGGATGCCCAGGTGGGTCAGGTCACGGAGTTCTGTGGTTCTGTGTCACACTAGCAGTAATCAGAATTAGAAGTTAGATCATTGTCACGTCGGTGGAAACGTGATCAAAGGGAATGACTCTCACACGCATATTTCACTGTTCAGAAGAGTTCATGTGTCATCTCCAGTGTTAACTGTAGCACTGTAAACACTACTCACACTACTCACTGTCAACAGCTTTTCATCTCTCAACATGTTATAGACTCATAAATCTTACCTCACCGATAGTTCACGGGCCGTTAGAGAGACAAGAAACTGGGAGCTGCCTGGAAAAATAAGTGTAAAATCATTGTCACTCAAGGCAACAGATAGGAGTTTGTGGTGGTTACTGTTGAGTCACTCTATTTCCAGGAGTATTATGAGTTTGGTGGAGGGAGGAGGAAACTGGGGGACTGTTCAGTTTTCACCACACCAAGTCATTTATTAACACTGATGGCCGTGACTCCTGGCAACTAACCCCCCTCTTTCCTTAACATGGCACAATCCAAAGTGTGCCTGCACTTCTGACAAACTCCCTGTGGCCGCAGCAGACCCCCTCCCCCTTACAGCGGTCTTGAGCTGGGCTTGCCACTGTAATTTCGATACAATTATCCATTTAGGTGAGGGAGGCGTGGGCTAAACTGCAACACATGTACCTCACAGCGGCAAACAAAGAACAAAAGGTCTGGGGCTGGAGCTGCTCCACCAGGCCCTCTAGAAAACCTTCAGCCCTAACTCACCGACCAACCGTCAGACCGCGCCCGCCTCCCGTCTGACCACGGTCTCACAGTCTCCACCACAACGACAGACAGACAGTGGGGTGGGTGTCCGGGGACGCGGCTGTGAGCGCTGCTATAGGTGTTTTGCTGGAGAGACAAGGAACCCAAGCAGAGAGAACTCTCTAAGGATATAATGTCTCTCTCTCCTACCCTGTGTGGTTGTTCAGAATCAACATTGACACATGGCATATATAGAACAGCAAGGTCATGCAAGCCAAGTAGACTCACCTGCCTAGTATCGATCTATACATGACTCATCCTCTCTTTTTGTTCCAGTATCAGTTCTGGGTCTGGTTGACTTCCCTTGCCTCTTGTATTGGCATGGTATGTGACCTAGAAAAGGGGCAATAACTGTTACTGACTCCATCCCTTATGTACAACTGTTGAGGGAGAGCTTCAGTCCTTTCCTGCTGAATTCCCAAGCGAAGCACTAGTGCTGCGCATTAACAATGTTGGCTGCATGTGCCCTGGCCCTAAAACGGCTGGGGACTGGTAGGGCTAGAGCCATGGATATATACAGCCAGGTCTTGGGCAGCAGTAATGGTGGTGAAGATAAGAGCCATGGGAGCCCAGTGTGTGGGACACTGGGGAATAGGGGTGGGCTCACCAGAGGTCAGGGGTCAAGGTTTTACCTCTCCTGAACTCTGACAGCTTCCAAATGTTTCATCCCCTGACAAAATAACTTTTACTGCTGTGGAGGTAAAAAGAGGGAGACATGTTTTGGCAGCAGCACATAAAGCAACAGTACTCACCCAGCAGTACTCACCCAGCAGTACTCACCCAGCAATAACCACCCAGCAGTACTCACCCAGCAATACTCACCCAGCAGTACTCACCCAGCAATACTCACCCAGCAGTACTCACTCAGCAATACTCACCCAGCAGTGTGAGATTACAACCTGTGTTTATGATGTCGCCTCTCAGAATAGTATCGACATATACACTGACTTGGTGACGGGATTCATCAGGAAGTGCATAAACAATGTTGTTCCCACTGTGACGATTAGAACTTATCCAAACCAAAAAACGTGGATAGATGGCAGCATTCACGCAAAACTGAAAGCGCGAACCACCGCATTTAACCATGGCAAGGTGACTGGGAACATGGATGTGTACAAACAGACCAGCTATGACCTCCGTAAGGCAATCAAAGAGGCAAAACAACAGTACAGGGACAAAGTTAAGTTGCAATTCAACGGTTAAGACACGAGGAGTATGTTGCAGGAACTCCAGACAATCATGGATTATAAAGGAAAGCCAGCCACATCGCGGACATCGATGTCATGCTCCAGGGTGAGCTAAACACCTTCTTTGCCCACTTCAAGGAAAGCAACATCGAGATGCCGACGCAGGCACCGACCCTCATGAGGACTGTGTGCTCTCGTTCTCCGTGGCCGACGTAAGTAATTTAAGCGTGTTAACCCTCGCAAGGCTGCCGGCCAAGACGGCATCCCAAGCCGCGTCCTCAGAACATGTGCAGACCAGCTGGCTGGAATGTTTACGGACATATTCAATCTCTCCCTATCTCAGTCTGTTGTTCCCACTTGCTTCAAGATGTCCACCATTGTTCCTGTACCCAAGAAAGCGAAGGTAACTGAACTAAATTACTATGCCTATAGCATTCATTTCTGTCATCATGAGAGGCATTTTGAGATGCTAGTTAAAGACCATATGACCTCCTCCATACCCAACACCCTAGACCCACTACAATTCACATATCGCCCCAACAGATCCACGGACTACGCAATCGCCATTATACTGCACAATGGTCTATTCCACCTGGACAAGATACAGTGAGGGAAAAAAGTATTTGATCCCCTGCTGATTTTGTACGTTTGCCCACTGACAAACAAATGATCAGTCTATAATTTTAATGGTAGGTTTATTTGAACAGTGAGAGACAGAATAACAACAACAAAATCCAGAAAAACGCATGTCAAAAATGTTATAAATTGTTTTGCATTTTAATGAGGGAAATAAGTATTTGACCCCTCTCAATCAGAAAGATTTCTGGCTCCCAGGTGTCTTTTATACAGATGCGAGCTGATATTAGGAGCACACTCTTAAAGGGAGTGCTCCTAATCTCAGCTTGTTACCTGTATAAAAGACACCTGTCCACAGAAGCAATCAATCAATCAGATTCCAAACTCTCCACCATGGCCAAGACCAAAGAGCTCTCCAATGATGTCAGGGACAAGATTGTAGACATACACAAGGCTGGAATGGGCTACAAGACCATCGCCAAGCAGCTTGTTGAGAAGGTGACAACAGTTGGTGCGATTATTCGCAAATGGAAGAAACACAAAAGAACTGTCAATCTCCCTCGGTTTGGGGCTCCATGCAAGATCTCACCTTGTGGAGTTGCAATGATCATGAGAACGGTGAGGAATCAGCCCAGAACTACACGGGAGGATCTTGTCAATGATCTCAAGGCAGGTGGGACCATAGTCACCAAGAAAACAATTGGTAACACACTACGTCGTGAAGGACTGAAATCCTGCAGCGCCTGCAAGGTCCACCTGCTCAAGAAAGCACATATACAGGCCCGTCTGAAGTTTGCCAATGAACATCTGAATGATTCAGAGGAGAACTGGGTGAAAGTGTTGTGGTCAGATGAGACCAAAATCGAGCTCTTTGGCATCAACTCAACTCGCCGTGTTTGGAGGAGGAGGAATGCTGTCTATGACCCCAAGAACACCATCCCCACCGTCAAACATGGAGGTGGAAACATTATGCTTTGGGAGTGTTTTTCTTGTAAGGGGACAGGACAACTTCACCGCATCAAAGGGACGATGGACGGGGCCATGTACCGTCAAATCTTGGGTGAGAACCTCCTTCCCTCAGCCAGGGCATTGAAAATGGGTCGTGGATGGGTATTCCAGCATGACAATGACCCAAAACACCCGGCCAAGGCAACAAAGGAGTGGCTCAAGAAGAAGCACATTAAGGTCCTGGAGTGGCATAGCCAGTCTCCAGACCTTAATCCCATAAAAAATCTGTGGAGGGAGCTGAAGGTTCAAGTTGCCAAACGTCAGTCTCGAAACCTTAATGACTTGGAGAAGATCTGCAAAGAGGAGTGGGACAAAATCCCTCCTGAGATGTGTGCAAACCTGGTGGCCAACTACAAGAAACGTCTGACCTCTGTGATTGCCAACAAGGGTTTTTCCACCAAGTACTAAGTAATGTTTTGCAGAGGGGTCAAATACTTATTTCCCTCTTTAAAATGCAAATCAATTTATAACATTTTTGACATGCGTTTTTCTGGATTGCTTTGTTGTTATTCTGTCTCTCACTGTTCAAATAAACCTACCATTAAAATTATAGACTGATCATGTCTTTGTCAGTGGGCAAACGTACAAAATCAGCAGGGGATCAAATACTTTTTTCCCTCACTGTAAATACCTATGCTCAGCCTTCAACATCATAGTGCCCTCCAAGCTCATCACTAAGCTCAGGGCCCTGAGTCTGAACCCCTCCCTGTGCAGCTGGATCCTGGACTTCCTGACAGGCCGACCCCAAGTGGTGAAGGTAGGCAACAACACCTCCACCATGCTGATCCTCAACACGGGGGGCCCACAGGGGTGCGTGCTCAGCCCCCTTCTGTACTCCCTGTTCACCCATGACTGCGTGGCCACGTACGTCTCCAATTCAATCATCAAGTTTGCAGATGACACAACAGTGGTAAGCCTGATTACCAACAGCAATGAGACAGCCTACAGGGAGGAGGTGAGAGCCCTGGCGGAGTGGTGCCAGGAAAATAACCTCTCCCTCATCGTCAACAAAACGAAGGAGCTGATCATGGACTACAGGAGACAGCAGAGGGAGCACGGCCCCATCCACATCGACGAGGTGCAGTGGAGAGGGTCAAAAGCTTCAAGTTCCTCGGTGTACACATCACTGACAATCTGAAATGGTCCACCCACACAGACAGTGTGGTGAAGAAGGTGCAACAGTGAGGCTGAAGAAATTCGGTTTGGCCCTCAAGACCCTCACAAACTTCTACAGATGCACCATTGAGAGCATCCTGTCCGGCTGTATCACCGCCTGGTAAGGCAATTGAACCGTCCGCAACCGCAGGGCCCTCCAGTACAGGTGCATCACAGCTGGGACCGAGAGACTGGAAAAACAGCTTCTATCTCCAGACATTCAGACTGTTAAACAGTCACCACTAGCCAGCCTCCGCCCAGTACCCTGCCCTGAACCGTAATCACTGTTCTAGCTGGCTACCACCCGATACTCTATCCTGCACCTTAGAGACTGCTGCCCTATGTACATAGATTCATTGAACATTGGTCACTTTAATAATGTTTCCATACTGTTTTACCCACTTTATATGTACAGTTGAAGTCGGAAGTTTACATACACCTTAGCCAAATACATTTAAACTCAGTTTTTCACAATTCCTGACATTTAATCCTAGTAAAATATTCTATTATTATTATTATAAAAATTCCCTGTCTTAGGTCAGTTAGAATCGCCACTTTATTTTAAGAATGTGAAATGTCAGAATAATAGTAGAGAGAATTATATTATAATTATAGCCTTCCACAAGCTTCCCACAATAAGTTGGGTGAATTTTGGCCCATTCCTCCTGACAGAGATGGTGTAACTGAATCAGGTTTGTAGGTCTCCTTGCTCGCACACGCTTTTTCAGTACTGCCCACAGATTTTCTATAGGATTGAGGTCAGGGCTTTGTGATGGCCACTCCAATACCTTGACTTTGTTGTCCTTAAGCCATTTTGCCACAACTTTGGAAGTATGCTTGCGGTCATTGTCCATTTGGAAGACCCATTTGCGACCAAGCTTTAACTTCCTGACTGATGTCTTGAGATGTTGCTTCAAAATATCCACATAATTGTCCTTCCTCATGATGCCATCTATTTTGTGAAGTGCACCAGTCCCTCCTGCAGCAAAGCACCCCCACAGCATGATGCTGCCACCCCCGTGCTTCACGGTTGGGATGGTGTTTATACTTGCGTACTATTGTTTGTACAGATGAACGTGGTACCTTCAGGCGTTTGGAAATTGCTCCCAAGGATGAACCAGACTTGTGGAGGTCTACAAATTTTTTTCAGAGGTCTTGGCTGATTTCTTTTGATTTTTCCATGATGTCAAGCAAAGAGGCACTGAGTTTGAAGGTAGGCCTAGAAATACATCCACAGGTACACCTCCAATTGACTCAAATGATGTAAATTAGCCTATCAGAAGCTTCTAAAGCCATTACATCATTTTCTGGAATTTTCCAAGCTGTTTAAAGGCACAGTCAACTTAGTGTATGTAAACTTCTGACCCACCGGAATTGTGATACAGTGAATTATAAGTGAAATAATCTGTCTTTAAACAATTGTTGGAAAAATTACTTGTGTCGTGCACAAAGTAGATGTCCTAACCTACTTGCCAAAACTATAGTTTGTTAACAAGACATTTGTGGAGTGGTTAAAAAACGAGTTTTAATGACTCCAACCTAAGTGTATGTAAACTTCCGACTTAATAATAATAAATACAATAATATGCCATTTAGCAGACGCTTTTATCCAAAGCGACTTGTGCGCACACATTTTTACGTATGGGTGGTCCCGGGGATCGAACCCACTACCCTGGCGTTACAAGCGCCATGCTCTACCAATTGAGCTACAGAGGACCAGAGGACCATTCTAGTCATGGCTCATCCTATATAACTACTGCTGTACACACCTTTTCTATTCATATACTGTCCATACTGTCTTTACACCCCCCAAAAAACATCTGGATTATGTGTGTATTGTTTGTTTATTTTATATTGCTAGGTATTACTGCACTGTTGGAGCTAGGAACACAAGCATTAGGTATTACTGCACTGTTGGAGCTAGGAACACAAGCATTAGGTATTACTGCACTGTTGGAGCTAGAAACACAAGCATTAGGTATTACTGCACTGTTGGAGCTAGAAACACAAGCATTAGGTATTACTGCACTGTTGGAGCTAGAAACACAAGCATTAGGTATTACTGCACTGTTGGAGCTAGAAACACAAGCATTAGGTATTACTGCACTGTTGGAGCTAGAAACACAAGCATTAGGTATTACTGCACTGTTGGAGCTAGAAACACAAGCATTAGGTATTACTGCACTGTTGGAGCTAGGAACACAAGCATTAGGTATTACTGCACTGTTGGAGCTAGAAACACAAGCATTAGGTATTACTGCACTGTTGGAGCTAGAAACACAAGCATTATCTATTACTGCACTGTTGGAGCTAGAAACACAAGCATTAGGTATTACTGCACTGTTGGAGCTAGAAACACAAGCATTAGGTATTACTGCACTGTTGGAGCTAGAAACACAAGCATTAGGTATTACTGCACTGTTGGAGCTAGAAACACAAGCATTATCTATTACTGCACTGTTGGAGCTAGAAACACAAGCATTAGGTATTACTGCACTGTTGGAGCTAGGAACACAAGCATTAGGTATTACTGCACTGTTGGAGCTAGAAACACAAGCATTAGGTATTACTGCACTGTTGGAGCTAGGAACACAAGCATTAGGTATTACTGCACTGTTGGAGCTAGAAACACAAGCATTAGGTATTACTGCACTGTTGGAGCTAGAAACACAAGCATTAGGTATTACTGCACTGTTGGAGCTAGAAACACAAGCATTAGGTATTACTGCACTGTTGGAGCTAGAAACACAAGCATTAGGTATTACTGCACTGTTGGAGCTAGAAACACAAGCATTAGGTATTACTGCACTGTTGGAGCTAGAAACACAAGCATTAGGTATTACTGCACTGTTGGAGCTAGGAACACAAGCATTAGGTATTACTGCACTGTTGGAGCTAGAAACACAAGCATTAGGTATTACTGCACTGTTGGAGCTAGAAACACAAGCATTATCTATTACTGCACTGTTGGAGCTAGAAACACAAGCATTAGGTATTACTGCACTGTTGGAGCTAGAAACACAAGCATTAGGTATTACTGCACTATTGGAGCTAGAAACACAAGCATTAGGTATTACTGCACTGTTGGAGCTAGGAACACAAGCATTAGGTATTACTGCACTGTTGGAGCTAGGAACACAAGCATTAGGTATTACTGCACTGTTGGAGCTAGAAACACAAGCATTAGGTATTACTGCACTGTTGGAGCTAGAAACACAAGCATTAGGTATTACTGCACTGTTGGAGCTAGAAACACAAGCATTAGGTATTACTGCACTGTTGGAGCTAGAAACACAAGCATTAGGTATTACTGCACTGTTGGAGCTAGAAACACAAGCATTAGGTATTACTGCACTGTTGGAGCTAGAAACACAAGCATTAGGTATTACTGCACTGTTGGAGCTAGAAACACAAGCATTAGGTATTACTGCACTGTTGGAGCTAGAAACACAAGCATTAGGTATTACTGCACTGTTGGAGCTAGAAACACAAGCATTGGGTATTACTGCACTGTTGGAGCTAGGAACACAAGCATTAGGTATTACTGCACTGTTGGAGCTAGAAACACAAGCATTAGGTATTACTGCACTGTTGGAGCTAGAAACACAAGCATTATCTATTACTGCACTGTTGGAGCTAGAAACACAAGCATTAGGTATTACTGCACTGTTGGAGCTAGAAACACAAGCATTAGGTATTACTGCACTATTGGAGCTAGAAACACAAGCATTAGGTATTACTGCACTGTTGGAGCTAGGAACACAAGCATTAGGTATTACTGCACTGTTGGAGCTAGGAACACAAGCATTAGGTATTACTGCACTGTTGGAGCTAGAAACACAAGCATTAGGTATTACTGCACTGTTGGAGCTAGAAACACAAGCATTAGGTATTACTGCACTGTTGGAGCTAGAAACACAAGCATTAGGTATTACTGCACTGTTGGAGCTAGAAACACAAGCATTAGGTATTACTGCACTGTTGGAGCTAGAAACACAAGCATTAGGTATTACTGCACTGTTGGAGCTAGAAACACAAGCATTAGGTATTACTGCACTGTTGGAGCTAGAAACACAAGCATTAGGTATTACTGCACTGTTGGAGCTAGAAACACAAGCATTAGGTATTACTGCACTGTTGGAGCTAGAAACACAAGCATTGGGTATTACTGCACTGTTGGAGCTAGGAACACAAGCATTTCGCTCCACCTGCGATAATATCTGCAAATCTGTGTATGCGACCAATAAACGTTGATTTGATTAAAACATACCACGTAGATGCAAAAACGCAAGTCAAGAGCACATCTAATACCTATGGGGTAATTTTATCCTGCCACTATTGTGGGAAAAATATGTTTCTATTTATTGGTGTGTGCAGACAAGCACAAATAAAAAGTATTTCAGTGAGATTGTGGTTTATGTGTTTAAGAAAGAGCTTTAAATGACTGTTATCTCACTCTGGCTTACAGCCAAATGATCACACCAAGTCATCAAGGGCCAAGAATAGAGTATTAGCCAAATTATGGGATAAAATGACATTTCTAGTACAAGCATGCTGTACTAGTCAGTGTGTTGCAGGCTTGCAGCAATCATTCAATAAAAGGGATCGCAACATGAGGTTAGACTTGCCTCTCTGCCTGTGCTTGCTCTGAGGAGGAGTTGATAACATTAGAGGCTTGTTGATGATGATGACTCCAGGTGATATTGAATGTCACCAAATACCTCTGTGTTGACTACTGAAGTCTGTCTGGAGTTTCCCTGTCTGTCTGTTGTACTGCAGTCTGACATACAGTACCAGTCAAAAGTTTGGACACACCTACTCATTCCAGGGTTTTTCTTAATTTTTACTAATTTCTACATTGTAGAATAATAGTGAAGACATCAAAACTATGAAATAACACATATGGAATCATGTAGTAACCAAGAAAGTGTTAAACAAATCAAAATGTATGTTATATTTGAGATTCTTCAAAGTAGCCACCCTTTGCCTTGATGACAGCTTTGCACACTCTTGGCATTCTCTCAACCAGCTTCATGAGGTAGTCACCTGGAATGCATTTCAATTTGTGGAATTTCTTTCCTTCTTAATGCGTTTGAGCCAATCAGTTGTGTTGTGACAAGGTAGGGGTGGTATACAGAAGATAGCTCTATTTGGTAAAAGACCAAGTCCATATTATGGCAAAAATAAGCAAAGAGAAATGACAGTCCATCATTACTTTAAGACATGAAGGTCAGTCAAAATTTCAAGAACTTTGAACGTTTCTTCAAGTGCAGTCGCAAAAACCATGATGAAGCTGTGATGAAACTGGCTCTCATGAGGACCGCCACAGGAAAGGAAGACCCAGAGTTACCTCTGCTGCAGAGGATAAGTTCATTAGAGTTAACTGCACCTCAGATTGCAGGCCAAATAATTGCTTCACAAAGTTCAAGTAACAGACACATCTCAACATCAACTGTTCAGAGGAGACTGTGTGAATCAGGCCTTCATGGTCGAATTGCTGGAAAGAAACCACTACTAAAGGACACCAATAAGAAGAAGAGACTTGCTTGGGCCAAGAAACACAAGCAATGGACATTAGACCGGTGGAAATCTGTCCTTTGGTCTGATGAGTCCCAATTTGAGATTTTTGATTCCAACCGCCGTGTCTTTGTGAGACACAGAGTAGGTGAACGGATGATCTCCGCATGTGTGGTTCCCACCATGAAGCATGGAGGAGGAGGTGTGATGGTGTGGGGGTGCTTTGCTGTTGACACTGTCTGTGATTTATTTAGAATTCAAGGCACACTTAACCAGCATGGCTACCACAGCATTCTGCAGCGATACGCCATCCCATCTGGTTTGCGCTTAGTGGGACTATCATCTGTTTTTCAACAGGACAACGACCCAAAACACACCTCCAGGCTGTGTAATGTCTATTTGATCAAGAAGGAGAGTGATGGAGTGCTGCATCAGATGACCTGGCTTCCACAATCACCCGACCTCAACCCAATTGAGATGGTTTGGGATAAGTTGGACCGCAGAGTGAAGGAAAAGCAGCCAACAAGTGCTCAGCACATGTGGGAACTCCTTCAAGACTGTTGGAAAAGCATTCCTCATGAAGCTGGTTGAGAGAATGCCAAGAGTGTGCAAAGCTGTCATCAAGGCAAAGGGTGGCTACCTTGAAGAATCTAAAATCTAAAATATATGTTGATTTGTTTAACACTTTTTTGGTTACTACATGATTCCATATGTGTTATTTCATAGTTTTGATGTCTTCACTATTATACAAAATAGTAAAAATAAAGAAAAACCCTGGAATGAGTAGGTGTGTCCAAACTTTTGACTGGTACTGTACATCATAGTGTTTCTGTTGCAGGGGAGGACCTGAGTGGAACAAGTCAGGGGCCTCGGAGGGGTCACTAGAGGTTTTTATACCCTGTTTAAACTTAATGCAACAGATCGAATTTGTCAACATCACATCCTCTGCTTTGTCTCACAAACTCACAAGAAGTATAAGCCATCATCAGCCCCTTCACAAATGGCCCTGAGTCCCTGTACTTCTACATATAGTGAACCTCTGAGTTCAGCCTCGTGCACACCGGTTGCGTCAAACTGTATGCGTTCCGGCGGAAGTCCATTCATTTCATTGGCAGGCAATCCGCACTGCTGCGACTCATCTGCCGGACTAGGCTTCTAACTTTTGCGTTGCTTTGCCTTGCGGTATCAGACACGGAAGTAGATAGACCACCTAAGAAGTTGCTAATATGTAGTGTGATTTCTTTTTGTTGTGATGCGGCACATGGATTGTGAAGACTACGTAAAATGTACCGTACGGCAATGTAATGATGCAACCTGTGTGCACGCGGCGTTCTAGCCCCTGTTTTGTTCCAGGGCTGTTTTGGGGCCATTGTTAGTTAATGACTTCAGTAAGACATCAGCACAGTGAGTCCCGGGGGTAGCCAGGGCACTATAACTCAGTTCCACATGAAAGCAGCATGCTACCTTCACTCCCCACTCAGGGAGGCTGGAGGAAGGGATGAGGGAGGGAGGGATGAGGGAGGCCCTGCTCAGAGCTCCAACATGATGACGAGGACAAAGGGGAGGAGGTCTACAGAGGTCGACCAGGGGAGGAGGTCTACAGAGGTCGACCAGGGGAGGAGGTCCACAGAGGTCGACCAGGGGAGGAGGTCCACAGAGGTCGACCAGGGGAGGAGGTCAACAGAGGTCGACCATGGGATGAGGTCCACAGAGGTCGACCAGGGGAGGAGGTCAACAGAGGTCGACCAGGGGAGGAGGTCTACAGAGGTCGACCAGGGGAGGAGGTCCACAGAGGTCGACCAGGGGAGGAGGTCCACAGAGGTCGACCAGGGGAGGAGGTCAACAGAGGTCGACCAAGGGAGGAGGTCTACAGAGGTCGACCAGGGGAGGAGGTCTACAGAGGTCGACCAGGGGAGTAGGTCCACAGAGGTCGACCAGGGGAGGAGGTCCACAGAGGTCGACCAGGGGAGGAGGTCAACAGAGGTCGGCCAAGGGAGGAAGTCCACAAAGGTCGACCAGGGGAGGAGTCCAACAGAGGTCGACCAGGGGAGGTGGTCCACAGAGGTCGACCAGGGGAGGAGGGTCCACAGAGGTCGGACCAGGGGAGTAGGTCCACAGAGGTCGACCAAGGGAGGAAGTCCACAAAGGTCGACCAGGGGAGGAGTCCAACAGAGGTCGACCAGGGGAGGTGGTCCACAGAGGTCGACCAGGGGAGGAGGTCCACAGAGGTCGACCAGGGGAGGAGGTCAACAGAGGTCGACCAAGGGAGGAAGTCCACAAAGGTCGACCAGGGGAGGAGTCCAACAGAGGTCGACCAGGGGAGGTGGTCCACAGAGGTCGACCAGGGGAGGAGGTCCACAGAGGTCGACCAGGGGAGGAGGTCAACAGAGGTCGACCAAGGGAGGAAGTCCACAAAGGTCGACCAGGGAGGAGTCCAACAGAGGTCGACCAGGGAGGTGGTCCACAGAGGTCGACCAGGAGGAGGTCCACAGAGGTCGACCATGGGATGAGGTCCACAGAGGTCGACCAGGGCCAGTTCAACCATTAACGGAGTCATTAACCCTCCTCCTCCCACACACACACACACACACACACACACACACACACACACACACACACACACACACACACACACACACACACACACACACACACACACACACACACACACACACACACACACAGAGTGGCTGCTATCCTCACCAGGGCCAGTTCAACCATCTAAGTCATTAACGGAGTCATTAACCCTCCATCCTCCTCCCAACCACACACCCACCCACACACACACACACACACACACACACACACACACACACACACACACACACACACACACACACACACACACACACACACACACACACACACACACACACACACACAGAGTGGCTGCTATCCTCACCAGGGCCAGTTAAACCATCTCAGTCATTAACGGAGTCATTAACCCTCCATCCTCCTCCCACACCCACCCACCCACACACACAGAGTGGCTGCTAATCTCACCGACCCCATGATTCATGGACCAGGCCGACCGAGGCACAGCAAGGGCCGGGGGCTTCATGCTCGCGCCTCTCCTCACAACTCCTCAGAGCCTTTCAGCATCACTGGACCAGAGCAGATTTATAGTGGTGCAGGCAGCAGGTCGTCTAGTGGTGCAAGTCATCTAGTGATGCAGGTCGTCTAGTGGTGCAGGTCATCTAGTGGTGCAGGTCGTCTAGTGGTGCAAGTCATCTAGTGATGCAGGTCGTCTAGTGGTGCAGGTCGTCTAGTGGTGCAGGTCGTCTAGTGGTGCAGGTCATCTAGTGGTGCAGGTCATCTAGTGGTGCAGGTCGTCTAGTGGTGCAGGTCGTCTAGTGGTGCAGGTCATCTAGTGGTGCAGGTCATCTAGTGGTTAGTCTATTACCAGTCTATTACCAGTGTTGAGGAGTGGTCTGGCAGAGAATGCCCTGGTCCACAGTCCCCCATCAGCCATCCGTCCTCAAGCTCAACCAGAAGGATTTCACAACAGCTACACCCCCAAAACCCTCTACATCCCCCCAAAACCCTCTACACCCCCCCCCAAACTTCTACAACCCATCAAAAATCTATACACCCCCCCGAACCCTCTACACCCTCCCCACAACCCTCTACACCCTCCCCACAACCCTCTTTACCCCCACCAAAATCCTCTACACCCCCCAAAAACCCTCTAAATCCCCCCAAAACCCTCTACACCCCCACCCAAACACTCTACACCCCCAGAACTCTCTACACCCCCCTCTACAACCCTCTACACCCCCCCACAAAACCCTCTACACCCCCCACCAAAACCCTCTACACCCCCCACCAAAACCCTCTACACCTCCCACCAAAACCCTCTACACCCCCCACCAAAACCCCCATACACCCCCCACCAAAACCATCTACACCCCCAAAAACCTCTACACCCTCCCCACAACCCTCTACACCCTCTTCACAACCCTCTGCACCCTCCCCACAACCCTCTACACCCTCCCCACAACCCTCTTTACCCCCCCACCAAAATCCTCTACACCCCCCAAAAACCCTCTACACCCCCTCAAAACCCTCTACACCCCCAGAACTCTCTACACCCCCTCTACAACCCTCTACACCCCCCAAAAAACCTATACACCCCCCCAAAAAAGCCTCTACACCCCCCACCAAAACCCTCTACACCACCCCAAAAACCCTCTACACCCCCCAAAACCCTCTACACCCCCCAAAAACCTCTACACCCCACAACAAAACCTCTACACCCCCACCAAAACCCTCTACACCCTCCCCACAACCCTCTACACCCCCCAAAAACCCTCTACATCCCCCCAAACCCTCTATACCCCCCAAAACCCTCTACACCCCCAAACCCTCTACACCCCCCCAAAACCCTCTATACCCCCCAAAACCCTCTACACCCCTCCACCAAAACCCTCTACACCCCCCAAAACCCTCTACACCCCCCACCAAAACTCTCTACACTCCCCACCAAAACACTCTACACTCCCCACCAAAACCCTCTACACCCCCCAAAAAACCTCTACACTCCCCCCAAAAAACCTATACACCCGCCAAAAACCTCTACACCCCCCAAAAACCTCTACACCCCACCAAAGCCGTCTACACCCTCCCCACAACCCTCTACACACCCCCACCAAAACCGTCTACACCCTCCCCAAAACCCTCTACACCCCCCACCAAAATCCTCTACACCCCCAAAAACCCTCTACATCCCCCCAAAACCCTCTACACCCCCCACCAGAACCCTCTACACCACCCCAAAAACCCTCTACACCCCTCACCAAAACCCTCTACACCCCCCAAAACCCTCTACACCCCCAAAAACCTCTACACCCCACAAAAAAACCTCTACACCCCCCACCAAAACCCTCTACACCCTCCCCACAACCCTCTACACCCCCCAAAACCCTCTACATCCCCCAAACCCTCTACACCCCCTCAAAACCCTCTACACCCCCCAAAACCCTCTACACCCCCCACAAAACCCTCTACACCCCCCCAAAACCCTCTATACCCCCCCAAAACCCTCTACACCCCCCACAAAACCCTCTACACCCCCCCACAAAACCCTCTACACCCCTCCACCAAAACCGTCAACACCCTCCCCAAAACCCTCTACACCCCCACCAAAATCCTCTACACCCCCAAAAAACCCTCTACATCCCCCAAAACCCTCTACACCCCCGCCAGAACCCTCTACACCCCCTCTACACCCCCCACAAACCCTCTACACCCCCCCCACAAAACCCTCTACACTCCCCCCAAAAAACCTATACACCCGCCAAAAACCTCTACACCCGCCCAAAAACCTCTACACCCCACCAAAACCGTCAACACCCTCCCCAAAACCCTCTACACCCCCCACCAAAATCCTCTACACCCCCAAAAACCCTCTACATCCCCCCAAAACCCTCTACACCCCCCGCCAGAACCCTCTACACCCCCCTCTACACCCCCCCACAAACCCTCTACACCCCCCCCACAAAACCCTCTACACCTCTCCACCAAAACCCTCTACACCCCCCCAAAACCTCTACACCCTCCCAAAAACTTCAACACACCCCCAAAAAAAACTCTACACCCCCACCAAACCCCTCTACACCCCCCAAAACCCTCTACACCCCCCACCAAAACCCTATACACCCCCCCAAAAAAAACTCTACACCCCCCACCAAAACCCTCTACACCCCCAAAAAACCATCTACACCCCCCCAAACCCCGCCCCCCCCATACGCTCTACACCCCCCACCTCTACCCCCCTCCAACCACCTTCCAGAGTTCACTCTTTTACCACACAACCTCACACACTGACACACAGGCAACATACTCCTTTACTGCCTTCGCTCTTCCATTAATTTCTCATTGTGTCAGAGTTGCTGAAACCCCCGACAGTGTGGGTAAAATAAGGAACACTGGATGAAGTTACCGGCACTATAAACAAGTACCAGGGTGCAGTGTGACAGGAGTAGCACGTAAAGAAGCCTCTCTTTGTTCTCCTGAGGTTTGATATGAAACCTGAAAGAGGAGCTGCTGGGGTTCTGTAATGCTAACAAGTCATAAATTGTCATTGTTACAACGCCCACGTAAATAAAACCATATTCTTTTAATAGCGCCAGGGCTGCTAGTCCTGTCAAATATAATCACATCTAGGGGATAACGTGAGGGCAGTAGGCCTCCTGCATTACAATCCCTCTTTATAGGCGACATACAGGCCATGTGACTCTGGAGCATCAAGGCTAGAAGGTCACACTACCAGACCAAGGTCCTGGGGAAATGTTGTCGTCATCTAATATGCACAATATCTCATAGTAACATTTCAGGGAGTAGGTCAGATATGGACTCATTTAGTTTATTGGCTGAGGTATGAGAGAATATAGAGAGGTATTTGCATTCATTAAATAATGTTTGCCAATGACTGCATTTAGTGTCTCAACTCTTTCTGTGGTCCACAATGTGGCTTTTAAAATCTGTATTTTGTACGGTCAACTATTGTATCATTGTGGAGTTGCACTTGAATACATTTTATAACTCTTTATAACTCTTCATTAAAGGAGTTGAAGGTAATTGGAACATAAGGCATGATGTGTGTATGTATTATTTGTATTTACAGTATGTGTATGATTTACAAGGGTGGACACTGACTATGGATGAAGTCCCTCCCTGGCATTACCCATGATGATGAGGGTGTAGTTGAGAATGATACTTCCGAAGCCGTTGGTGGCGCGGCACACGTACACCCCTGCGTCTCCCAGCTCCACCTCTTTGATCTTCAAGCTCTGTTTCAGCACCCGGTAGCGGCTCCAGCCTGGGTGGACGTTACGCCCGTCCTTCACCCACAGCACCAGGGGAGGAGGGTCACCCTCTACGGGGCACACAAGACGCACCGTCCGTCCCAGCCTGGCCATCTGACGCTCCTCCACCTGACGACTCACCCACGGTGGACCTGGGAGGAGCAGAGAGAGGGGCAGAGAACGGTCATGTTCAGTTCCACTAAGTTCTTTTTTCTCTACAGCTTTCCTTTCTAAATATAAACCCTGTGTCACATTGGATCCACTGGGCTTCTGCCTCTGCATTGCTTGCCCTTTTATTTATTTTTTATTTTTTTACCTTTATTTAACTTTGACAACTGATGTAAAAATAGCTTTTTAAAATAAATGTGATTGATTGGCTGATTGATCAAGTTGTTATGGAGTATAATCACAAACAAACTTAATCATTTACCTATCAGTTTACAGGTAATAGTTTTATGAATAACTTATTCATCAGAGTTAGTCGCCAGACCTGGGCATCTAGTAAGACAGACTAAAGTTCTGCTCATGGATATTATACAGTAGCCTGCAGTGGACAGGATCCATGTTTGAATCATGCTCCAAATTGCCATGACGCCGGTCAAGCCGCTCTATTCATACATTGAAGATTATCTTTGGAGTCATAGCATAGTTTCCTTTCATATTTTGCACAACTTTTCATTCCATTTCCATGTTATTCTATCAATGGGTCTTGTGTATTTGCTGGCTAAATCATTTATATCAACTGAATATAATTCCACCATTCAAGAATAGTCAGTACTGTATGCTTCATTTGCTGCTTAATTCAAACACACAAAGATATTTTACTGCACCTTGTAAAATTTTTTAAACTCTGTCTATCATATGAAACATTCTATTCATTCTGTTGCCGCTGGCAACACAGGGTCGAATGACCTTGGGAAGGTGAGCCAGACGAACCATGGAAAATATAATGGAATTAGAATTGCAGAACAGAGACCTGCTTCCCCCTAACTAACACTGGCCTGCCGTGTCTCAGTCAACTACTGTCTGACTCTGAGGGGGGCCATGTGTCACCTTCACTCCACACACACGCACACACACCCCACAAACTGTACGTGTCCAGGCCCACAGACACAGATAGGCCTTGTGTGAGAAGGCCTGTATAGAACTGGGTCAGGCTACCCCAAGGGAACATTCCTATCAGCAAAACAAACCAACTTGGGTCCACCCAAAGTCCACTCAAAAACATAACCCTTCTCAAGAAGAGCGAGGGGCAACTTCAGGGACGTTAACTCAACTATTTGACGGGGAATTTCTTGCCTTTTTTCTGTACGGTCCTTGCGTGCACAACGTTCTTTTCATCCTGTTTGTTCAGCGCCCCGAGACTCCCATGAGAGCTCCCTTTCCATTTCCTCTGGCCCTCCTGCGCTGCCTCAGAACTGGAGCCCGGTTATGTGTGTGTGTTGGACGGCAGTGCTCATTCATGCCTGGAACTGTCACATCCTGTAGCTGTACCAGCAGCTGCTGTGAGAACTGCCAAGATTATGGAAATTTAAAAATTATTTTTCTCTCTTTCTCTCTCTCTCTGCGCTACACATCTCTGTGTAGGAGTGAAGTGTTTTCACCTGGAGTCTACTGGTTGCCATCCAGGAAAGTGCCAGAAGAAAAAGATTGTTTTGGAGCCGGAATTAAATTACAGCACATTCCAGAATGTTAGACCGATACGGTTTCACTGCACCAAGTATGGAATCAAAATTCCCCCGTCTCCATGAATAGAACAAAAGGTTGACCATAAAGACCTATTTCAGGAGGTTTGAATGTTAACACAGCATTCTGCCATAAACGGATCATTACATTGACCACTAATTCACCTTACTGGGAAAACGGTTGGCTTCAAGACATTCAATAGTAAGATATGACTTAGTATTGGTAGTTGAAATATCTGGGTGGATCCATGGAGGCTTCATTGAAACAGCCTGGCAATATCTGGGTGGATCCATGGAGGTCTCATTGAAACAGCCTGGCAATATCTGGGTGGATCCATGGAGGTCTCATTGAAACAGCCTGGCTGCCAGTAAGTCAGGCAGCACCAGATGAGAGTGAGACCAAGAGGCTGAAGTAAAGAGCCTTCCTTCTCCCCGATCTGATCCACCAGCCTTCTCCATCGCATGTGGTGCCGCTCACTCACAATCACACACAACCGGGGAGAGGTGGAATGAAAGACAGGAGAGGAGGAGGAGAGTAGAGGGGGGTCTGTCAGTCAGTCAGGCTGGTTGGTCCCGTCATTACATTTACATTTTAGATTTTAGTCATTTAGCAGACGCTCTTATCCAGAGCGACTTACAGGAGGAATTAGGGTTAAGTGCCTTGCTCAAGGGCACATTAACGTCATTTAGCAGACGCTCTTAGCCAGAGCGACTCATTAAATTGGTGCGTTCACCTCTATAGCCAGTGGGATAACCACTTTACAATTTGGGGGGTTAGAAGGAATACTTTATCCTATCCCAGGTATTCCTTAAAGAGGTGGGGTTTCAAATGTCTCCGGAAGGTGGTGAGTGACTCCGCTGTCCTGGCGTCGTGAGGGACTTGTTCCACCATTGGGGTGCCAGAGCAGCGAACAGTTTTGACTGGGCTGAGGCGGGAGCTATGCTTCCGCAGAGGAAGGGAGCCAGCAGGCCAGAGGTGGATGAACGCAATGCCCTCGTTTGGGTGTAGGGACTGATCAGAGCCTGAAGGTACAGAGGTGCCCGTTCCCCTCACTGCTCCATAGGCAAGCACCATGGTCTTGTAGCGGATGCGAGCTTCAACTGGAAGCCAGTGGAGTGTGCGGGAGGAGAGGGTGACGTGAGAGAACTTGGGAAGGTTGAACACCAGACAGGCTGCGGCATTCTGGATGAGTTGTAGGGGTTTAATGGCACAGGCAGGAGGCCAGCCAACAGCGAGTTGCAGTAGTCCAGACGGGAGATGACAAGTGTCTGGACCAGGACCTGCGCCGCTTCCTGTGTAAGGCAGGGTCGCACTCTCCGAATGTTGTAGAGCATGAACCTGCAGGGAGCGGGTCACCGCCTTGATGTTGGCGGAGAACGACAGGGTGTTGTCCAGGGTCACGCCTAGGCTCTTCGCACTCTGGGAGGAGGACACAGCGGAGTTGTCAACCGTCATGGAGGTGTCTGGTTGTCGAAGTGGCCTGGGGAGCTAGGAGATGGGTGGAGAGGGGCGTTGGGCCGCTCTGGGGTGCTGACAGACACTACACCCCACTGTAGACACACTGAGGCCGGGGAATGGATGGAGGGATGGAGGGATGGAGGGATGGAGGGGAGGATGGAGAGAGAGTTCTGTAAAGCCTGACTGGATCTGTTGGCTGATGGGGTGCCAGCCTGAGCCCTCCCAATCTGCCTGGTATGAGAGGATGGGGGGGGGGGACGCATGCACACACACACACTGCTGCTGCTAAAACCACCTGTTGGGGAACCCTGCAGTAGGAGATGTAGTCTTGTTGAGATGCTCCAGCTGGACCGAGACTCAGAGAGGGACCTGACTGACCATTGGCTCCATAGAGGCAGCTCTTTCCTTCTATAGAACCCTGCTCCAAGACCCCTGCTGCTAGACCCCTGCTCCTAAAGCCCTGCTCCTAGACCCTGCTCCTAAAGCCCTGCTGCTAGACCCCTGCTCCTAAAGCCCTGCTCCTAGACCCCTGCTCCTAAAGCCCTGCTCCTAGACCCCTGCTCCTAAAGCCCTGCTCCTAGACCCCTGCTCCTAAAGCCCTGCTCCTAGACCCATGCTCCTAAAGCCCTGCTCCTAGACCCCTGCTCCTAAAGCCCTGCTCCTAGACCCATGCTCCTAAAGCCCTGCTCCTAGACCCCTGCTCCTAAAGCCCTGCTCCTAGACCCATGCTCCTAAAGCCCTGCTCCTAGACCCCTGCTCCTAAAGCCCTGCTCCTAGACCCCTGCTCCTAAAGCCCTGCTCCTAGACCCATGCTCCAGCTCTGGAAACAACATAAACAGCCTCCCTCCTCCTTATTGAAGTGTAATAAACCCCCTGCCTGCTACATCCCACCAAGTCCTACACCTGTCTTCTGAACCCTACAGTGTGTTCTCTGTCCAACAATGACAGGGAGGGCCAAGTGTGGAAGAAGCGGGGAGTGACACACACACACACGTGCACACTCATACACACACACACTCGCACGCACATTCACACACACGCACACAGATGTGTAGCAGCACTGATCTGAAATTAATGTCAGACTTGGACTCTCTTTTTTCCTCATTTGTCTTGTTAAGTTTGAAAGTCTTCCCCATGCAGTGTTTTTTTAAATCTAAGTTTAGGGGAGACACAGACAGAGCTGCTGTTGAGCTGAGAGAGATACTCACTCCATCAGCAGATGGGACTTTGCATGACAAACATCCTGACAGACCTCCCAGTGCCACGACCTACAGCAAACAACATTCCTTCTTCCACCATTAGGAATGAAGGCCTGTGAACCCTATTTTTCCAGACAGGTAACGGCATCAATAAAAACAAAGAGGAAAGGCATGACGTCCTCAGGGCAGTTGTGAACCTGTTACTGGTCTGGTTGTCAGAGGGATTTCAGTGCAGGAGAATCTATCCACAACAGCTGGAACCATCCAAGACATTTCATCTGTGTAAGGCAGAGGGAGGTCCCCTAACCTGTGGGTAACCAGGGATCACTTTAAAGCTCCACTGTGCTTGTACTCTCGTGGCCCACTCTGTTTAAGACATCTTGATAGGGGTTTTTGATTTCAGGGAGGATTTATGGGGAAGGGAGGCCTCCCCCGAGCCACAGCCCCAGAAGAGCTTTGAAGCTGGGGCGGCCTCACCAGAGTCAGGAGGAACAGCGCTGGGCTGGTGTCATACGGAGAGCTTCAAACGGACCTCGACAGCGCTCTGCCTGGATAAATTATTATGGTTAAGGAAGTAGCAAGGCTTTGAGATGAGGGGGAGAGAGAGAAACAGAGAAAGAGAGAGAGAGAGCGAGAGAGAGCGAGAGAGAGAGAGACAGAGAGATTGGAAGGAAGATATTGGAGGAACTTGCTTGTTGCTGTGAGTAGAATGGACAAATGCAGATCTTCACATGCTCATCGCGAAGGACTACTGAACATGTGTCCTTCAGACTAGAACAAGGGAGAGCACTGCAATAACTTCCATCAAAGGACAGTTCATCAAAATATCATGTTGAACAAAGCTCTTCTGGGCTTGTGTCCAGACAGGCTGGTGGACGACACCAATACAGCTGGATTCATAAGAAGAGACATTGCAAGTACATGTGCAGCTTTCAACGGCAAGCGAGGAGAGGAGAAGTCAAACACCACATTGCTGATACAATGTTATCAGGCAGAAGATAGCCATCCTTTAAACGAGTTCCTGCCAAGGTGCCGTCCATCTTGAGTTTGATCTCTTCTCATTCAGAGAGCAACCCTGCTTATCTCTGTGCCCATATCCTGGCAGGGGGCGGGGTGGAGGCAGAGAGGCCTAATGTAATGTTTGCCCTCACTGATAGGACCGTTAGACCAAACAAAGCCAGGTCAGGTTCCTTATCACCAGTGAGAGATTACACCGTTGGCCTGATGCGTGACATGGTAAGGAGCAAGAGACAACAATAAGAGGGCTTGGTCAACAGATCTAGGTAGACAATCCCCCTGTCTACCTCTGGTTCACCCCGGTGTCTGTCACTCCCACTCTCCTCAATCAAACACCCAGTCAGTCTTCCTTATGCGCTCCCGAGTGGTGCAGTGGTCTAAGGCACTGCATCTCAGTGCTTGAGGCGTCACTACAGACGCCCTGGTTTGATTCCAGGCTGTATCACAACCGGCCGTGATTGGGAGTCCCATAGCGCGGCGCACAATTGGCCCAGCGTCATCCGGGTTTGGCCAGTGTAGGCCGTCATTGTAAATGAGAATTTGTTCTTAACTGACTTGCCTAGTTAAATAAAGGTACTACCTCACTAGTGGTCATCCCTGCATGCAGGCCTGCTACCCTCCTATCTAATGACTGTGGCTCATTATTTAGGCAAATTCTTGGTCAGGCTATTTATGATGGTAAGGTCCCATCTCTTCTTCCCATTACTCACTCTGATCCCTTTCTCCGTTGAGTGACATCTACCTGAATACATCTTAAATCCTGAAAACCCTCATCCTTGTGTCTTCTGTCTTCCCTTAAATCTTATTTTTGTCCATAAGGGGGTCCCCCCTCCCATCCTGTCCTGTCCCAGGTCCAGCTGTTGGTCTATAGAGGAGCAGCTAGGTGATAATCCAACCTCTCATCCTAGGAGCCACACAACACTTAATCAATTACACTGAAATTACACCCGCTATGCCCTCAGACAAACCATCAAACAGGCAAAGCATCAATACAGGACTAAGATTGAATCCTACTACACCGGCTCTGATGCTCGTCGGATGTGTCAGGGCTTACAAACTATTACGGACTACAAAGGGAAACCCAGCCACGAGCTAGCAAGTGACGCGAGCCTACCATATGGGCTAAATACCTTTTATGCTCGCTTCGAGGCAAGCAACACTGAAGCATGCATGAGAGCACCAGCTGTTCCGGACGACTGTGTGATCACGCTCTCCGTAGCCGATGTGAGCAAGACCTTTAAACAGGTCAACATTCACGGGGCCAGACGGATTACCAGGACGTGTACTCAGAGCATGCGTGGACCAACTGGCAAGTGTCTTCACTGACATTTTCAACCTCTCCCTGACCGAGTCTGTAATACCTACATGTTTCAAACAGACCACCATAGTCCTTGTGCCCAAGAAAGCGAAGGTAACCTGCCTAAATGACTACCGCCCCGTAGCATTCACGTCGGTAGCCATGAAGTGCTTTGAAAGGCTAGTCATGGCTCACGTCAACACCATCATCCCGGAAACCCTAGACCCACTCCAATTCGCATACCGCCCCAACAGATCCACAGATGACGCAATCTCAATCGCACTCCACACAGCCCTTTCCCACCTGGACAAAAGGAACACCTATGTGAGAATGCTGTTCATTGACTATAGCTCAGCGTAGTGCCCACAAACCTCATCACTAAGCTAAGAACCCTGCAACTAGATTCTGGACTTCCTGACGGGCCGCCCCCAGGTGGTAAGGGTAGGCAACAACACATCTGCCACGCTGATCCTCAACATGGGGCCGCCTCAGGGGTGCGTGCTTAGTCTCCTCCTGTACTCCCTGTACACACACGACTGCATGGCCAAGCACAACTCCAACACCACCATTAAGGAACACGCCCCCATTTACATCGACTGGGCTGTAGTGGAGTGGGTCGAGAGTTTCAAGTTCCTTGGTGTCCACATCACCAACAAACTATCATGGTCCAAACACACTAAGAAAGTCGTGAAGAGGGCACGACAATGCCTTTTCCCCCTCAAGAGACTGAAAAGATTTGGCATGGGTTCCCAGATCCTCAAAAAGTTCTACAGCTGCACCATCGAGAGCATCCTGACCGGTTGCATCACCGCCTGGTATGGCAAATGCTCGGCATCCGACCGTAAGGCTGAATATATCACTGGGACCAAGCTTCCTGCCATCCAGGACCTACTGTATATACTAGGCGGTGTCAGAGGAAGGCCAAAAAATTGTCAAAGACTCCAGTCACCCAAGTCATAGACTGTTCTCTCTGCTACCGCACAGAAAGCGGTACCGGAGCGCCAAGTCTAGGTCCAAAAGACTCCTTAACAGCTTCTACCCCCAAACCATAAGACTGCTGAACAATTAATCAAATGGCCACCCAGACTATTTGCATTGACACCCCCCCCCCTTTTGTTTTTACACTGCTGCTACTCGCTGTTTGTTATCTATGCAGTCACTTTACCCCTACCTACATGTACAAATTACCTCGACTAACCTGTACCCCTGCACATTGACTCAGTACCGGTACCCCCTGTATATAGCCTCATTATTGTTATTTTGTTGTGTTACTTTTAATTTTATTTTTTACTTTCGTTTTTTAGTAAATATTTTCTTAACTCTATTTCTTGAACTGCATTGTTGGTTAAGGGATTGTAAGTAAGCATTTCACCTGTTGTATTCGGCGCATGTGACAAATCAAATTTGATTTGATTTGAACATTCAACAATTTCAAAGATTTTACTGAGTTACAGTTCATATAAGGAAATCAGTCAATTTAAATAAATTCATTAGGCCCTAATCTATGGATTTCACATGACTGTGAATACAGATATGCATCTGTTGGTCACAGATACCTTTAAAAAAAAAAAAAAGGTAGGTGTGTGGATCAGAAAACCAGTTAGTATCTGGTGTGACCTCAATTTGCCTCATGCAGCCCGACACATCTCCTTCGCATAGAGTTGATCTTGCTGTTGATTGTGGCCTGTGGAATGTTGACCCACTCCTCTTCAATGGCTGTGCAGAGTTGTTGGATATTGGCGGGAACTGGAACACGCTGTCGTACACGTCGATCCAGAACATCTCAAACATGCTCAATGGGTGACATGTCTGGTGAGTATGCAGGCCATGGACGAACTGGAACATTTTCAGCTTCCATGAATTGTGTACAGATCCTTGCGACATGGGGCCGTGCATTATCATGCTGAAACATCAGGTGATGGTGGCGGATGAATGGCATGACAAAGGGTTGTGCCATTCATCTCGTGACGGCATCTCTGTGCATTCAAATTGTCATCGATAAAATGCAATTGTGTTCGTTGTCCGTAGCTTATGCCTAACCATACCATAACCCCACCGCCACCATGGGGCACTCTGGTCACAACGTTGATGTCAGCAAACCGCTCGCCCACATAACGCCATACACGCTTGTCTGTCATCTGCTGGTACAGTTGAAACCGGGATTCATCCATGAAGAGCACACTTCTCCAGCCTGCCAGTGGCCATTGAAGGTGAGCATTTGTCCACTGAAGTCGGTTACGACACTGATCTGCAGTCAGGTCAAGACCCTGGTGAGGACGACGAGCACCCAGATGAGCTTCCCTGAGACAGTTTGTGCAGAACTTCTTCGGTTGTGCAAACCCAAAGTTTCATCAGCTGTTCGGGTGGCTGGTCTCAGACGATACCGCAGATTAAGAAGCCGGATGTGGAGGTCCTGGGCTGGCGTGGTTACACGTGGTCTGCGGTTGTGAGGCCAGTTGGACGTACTGCCTAATTCTCTAAAACGACATTGGAGGCGGCTTATGGTAGAGAAATGAACATTAAATGATCTGGCAACAGCTCTGGTGGACATTCCTGCAGTCTGCATGCCAATTGCACGCTCCATCAAAACTTGAAACATCTGTGGCATAATGTCGTGTGACAAAATTGCACATTTTAGAGTGACCTTTTATTGTCCCCAGCACAAGGTGCAACTGTGTAATGATCATGCTGTTTAATAAGCTCCTTGATATGCCACACCTGTCAGGTGTATGGATTGTCTTGGCAAAGGAGAAATGCTCACTAACAGGGATGTAAACAAATTTGTGCCCAACATTTTAGAGAAATACGCTTTTTGTGCGCATGGAACATTTCTGGGATCTTTAATTTCAGCTAATGAAACATGGGACCAACACTTTACATATTGCGTTTATGTTTTTGTTCAGTGTAACTCTGCACATCCAAGACATCATCTCAATCCCATGATGATTTCATGGTGGGGTCACACATTTGAGTAGAGGGCAGGTCACTTGTTTTCTGGGTCTTCAGCTTCATTTTACTCACACTCTTCCAACACTCCACCGAGAGGTGTTTGAGACAAGCTGGAGTTGACCATAGTGCTACAGCCGTGGCTGTAAATGGCTAGCAGAGTGTGTGTCTGTCATTACACTGGCTTTCATTTGTTCCCTCACCCCGCTAGAGCCCATCCAAGCCTCCAGCTGCCTCTCAAACAGACAGACAGATAGAGACAGACAGACTCCGTCTTGGAATCTTGGAAGAACACTCTCTCCCCTACCTTCATAGAAAAACATACAGAAACCTAGTCATTCCTCAAGTTCAAACCATTTTACATTTCTGGAGGGTGACGTCAAGAGTCTGCCTCTTTTTTAGCTCTGGTATGTTGTTGGAGCAAAGGGTATAGCTGCTCCACCTCCACCATGGCAGAAGCTGGCGAGGGCACAAGGCCTGATCTGTTCGCCCTGACATCAGGCCCATGTGGGGAGGTGGGTGGGTGATTGGTGGTGTGGGCATTGGGGCAATGATGTACCCACCTCTGACTCCCCTCTCCATACCACCGGTCCTAACACACTCACTGGAGCAGATGTAAATGGAAATCTCTTATTTCAGTGTGAATGGAATTCATGTGAGTCACAGGAGGGAGTGGTGGGCACTGGGCTCCCTATCTACACACTGTCTGAAGCCTGGAGGCTCATATTCCCTAGTTGTCTTGTTTCCTATCAGATCTGGGCACAATGTTGTGAGGGTAACAGGACCTAACACAAAGCCCTGGCTTCTAGTCACCCAGTGGAGGTGGTATGAGACTACATGTATCTGTTCACACACAGGGTGGACCACCAGCAGCTCAGACCACAGGGAAGGGCAACACTGCGCCAATTCTGCCCTCATAAACAGAGCAACAGCTTCACAGGGATTCTGGGTAATGTTGTAGAACGCCGGCCCCATCAGAAGTAATGAGCACCTGCTTATTAAGCACAAACCTTTGTGTCAACAGTCCACACCGACAGACAGCGTCTCATGCCAGGCTCCTAATCCTGGTTTGGCTCTACACAGTATTTAATGTTTACATGTTCAGCTGTGTCTCACACTCACAGAC
Source organism: Coregonus clupeaformis (assembly GCF_020615455.1). Lineage (NCBI taxonomy): Eukaryota > Metazoa > Chordata > Actinopteri > Salmoniformes > Salmonidae > Coregonus > Coregonus clupeaformis. Next base: position 5,900,783 of record NC_059193.1, read on the forward strand.
CCAGCACAGACTGTCACTGATGGATGTGCTTGCCAGAGCAGAGCAGACTAGGAAGGGAGGGCAGGCAGGGAGGAGAGGGAGGTTGGGAGGGGAGGGAGGGCAGGGAAGGAGGGAGGGAGGGAGGAAGGGAGGGAGGGGAGGGAGGGAGGGCTGTTTAACAATCACCCAGACAAGAGTGTGTCGCACAGGGCCAAGGAGGGCCAGATCAGGTGGTGGTGATATTGATCAGTGGCTCACCCTCAGCCTCACTACTGCTTTACACAAACCTGCTGCTGCTGTAGAATCACAGTGGGGCCGGATGGGCGCTCCCTCTCTCTCTTTCATCAGGGGGTCCGGGTGGGCGCTCCCTCTCTCTCTTTCATCAGGGGGTCCGGGTGGGCGCTCCCTCTCTCTCTTTCATCAGGGGGCCGGGTGGGCGCTCCCTCTCTCTCTTTCATCAGGGGGTCCGGGTGGGCGCTCCCTCTCTCTCTTTCATCAGGGGGTCCGGATGGGCGCTCCCTCTCTCTCTTTCATCAGGGGGCCGGGTGGGCGCTCCCTCTCTCTTTCATCAGGGGGTCCGGGTGGGCGCTCCCTCTCTCTCTTTCATCAGGGGGTCCGGATGGGCGCTCCCTCTCTCTCTTTCATCAGGGCACACTGTGAGCTCTATGTATGGTAGCAGACTGAAGAAAGGCCCATCTTCCTTGTTGGGGAGCATGTTTTCTGTGCTGCTTAGTCCCAGAACATTGTGTGACCTACGGCATTGAACCAGGGCCAGGAAGTAGTGGGCTCTAGCTGCCATTGAACGGGTGAAGCAGCAGAGTTGGGATGAAAGCCATTAAGGAGGCCTTCCGTTGAGCCACAGGTTCTAAAGGCCTGGAATGTTGGTGTTCTGAGAAAACCACAGGATTCTAAAGAGAAGCTGCCCTGAGTCAATGAGACAAACGCACAGAATGGGCATATTCACAGCGTCTTTGTAGGACTATGAGGAGTGGTGCTGGTTAGTAGGCTCCTGTAATCCTCCTGGTTAAAGGCTGTGTAATCCCACCTTTACCGCGGGACAAAGAGACTGCCACAAAGCAAGCTTCCATTAGGAGGAGGGGCCCCACATGAGAACAAATTGGTCGTGACGAACACTCGGCCTGGTCTTGTACCAGTGCACTGCTCCGACAAGCTAAATCCACGGGAATGAAGAGAACAATGGAGGGATGACAGTGGCTTTCCAATCTCTCATTCACTCCAAGGTAGCCTCTCCCACCTGTGCAAACAGTGCAGCTTCGGGCTCAGGCAGGTAAAGAGCACACCCAGGGCCCACTCAGGATGACACCTCGCTGACCTCCAGCAGAGTGGGGGGCCATTATCTAAACCAGGGAATGTTTCAACACCAGCCGCTCTCCTTCCTTCATGTTTTAATGTCTATTCTGTAAATACCAACACTTCTCAAATAGCCATGCTTGAGCAATATGCTTCAAACCAAATGCAGCTCATTAACTGGCTTGTTTACGTAAAGTTCCTTTCCCCTCACACGAAACACCACAGACTTGTTTTAAGTGTGCATGCTTAACAGAGATCACAACTACAAAGAAAACTGGGACCTACTTCAAAACAATTCTCCTGTGGAATTGAAAAAATATGGAGTGAGAGATACAATATGGTGTTTGGCAAGCTGAATTCATGTGGACTGGTAAGAGCTGGACGTTAACACATTGGTGTGTGCTTCACAATGAACATCATGTTCCAATCTAATAAGAAGGCTTCTTCCTATTGAAAATGTGTTGGTTAACTTGTCCTAGCGGTATGGAGCACTAGCTGTATGGAGCACTAGGTGTATGGAGCACTAGCTGTATGGAGCACTAGCTGTATGGAACATTAGCTGTATGGAGCACTAGCTGTATGGAGCACTAGCTGTATGGAGCACTAGGTGTATGGAGCACTAGCTGTATGGAGCACTATGTGTATGGAGCACTAGCTGTATGGAGCATTAGCTGTATGGAGCACTAGCTGTATGGAGCACTATGTGTATGGAGCACTAGCTGTATGGAGCACTAGCTGTATGGAGCACTAGCTGTGTGGAGCACTAGCTGTATGGAGCACTAGCTGTATAGAGCACTAGCTTTATGGAGCCAGAGAACACACACAGTCAGGAGCATCAGCCAAGCTGTCCGTTTCCAGGCCAAAAATGACGAGAGAAAGTAAAAACAACCGCAATATGAGAAAGGTGGGCTTGTGTTAACTCTGAATGGGATAATGTGTGGTAAGTGTATAACACCTGACATATTGTCCTTTAGCGGTGTCATATTGGTGGACAACAGGCTTCAATAGGCCCACAGTAATGGTCTGACTTCCCTCCATCTACAAAATTGACAAAAAACTCAGTTGTCTTCTATGCTTGACCCATGAATCATCATCTAAAAACATCAGCAACATTAGCACTACAGTATATCCTGGCTGACATCAGTCATTCTCCTGGCACACCAAGCCCTTCTGGTATCCCTCCTCAGTACCTGTGTCTACAGGCTGTCTACAGGATGATACTGGAACTCAGCTCTGTCAGGGAGAGAGGAGCAGGACAGAGCAGCAGGACAGAGCAGCAGGACAGAGCAGCAGGACAGAGCAGCAGGACAGAGCAGCAGGACAGAGGAGCAGGACAGAGCGGCAGGACAGAGCGGCAGGACAGAGCGGCAGGACAGAGCAGCAGGACAGAGAAGCAGGACAGAGCAGCAGGACAGAGCAGCAGGACAGAGGAGCAGGACAGAGCGGCAGGACAGAGGGGCAGGACAGAGCGGCAGGACAGAGCGGCAGGACAGAGGAGAGCCAGCTCTGGCTACAGCTCTTGTTTGTGTCTTCAGGCACTGTCAGGTGTCGACTTGGAGCCCAGACGGTACCTGATACTGTTTAACTGTGTGCACACCTTCAAACAGGACCCTGCACATAATCAGACATCCAGCTGGAAGAGGTACTAGCAAATAGCACTCAGATGGATCAGGCAAGAGATGAACATGAAAGATATTCTGAAGATATGGAACTACAGAAGACAATAGACAGGACACTGTGGACTAAAAACAGATATTTTTACAATAATCCGTTTTGAAAGACAAGTTTGCAGCTGCCTGCAATCCTTCTACTGTACCTCAAACATACTGGGATATGATGCCTTACGAGTTCATTTCTAAACAAGTTGTAACCAGGAAACTTAAAGAAACTTACACTACCGTTCAAAAGTTTGGGGTCACTTATAAATGTCACATTTTTTGTCCATTAAAATAACATCAAATTGATCAGAAATACAGTGTAGACATTGTTAATGTTGTAAATGGCTATTGTAGCTGGAAACGGCTGATTTTTAATGGAATATCTACATAGGCGTACAGAGGCCCATTATCAGAAACCATCAGTCCTGTGTTCCAATGGCACATTGTGCTTGCTAATCCAAGTTTATAATTTAAAAAGGCTAATTGATCATTAGAAAACCCTTTTGCAATTATGTTAGCACAGCTGAAAACTGTTGTGCTGATTAAAGAAGCAATAAAACTGTCCTTCTTGAGACTAGATGAGTATCTGGTGCATCAGCAATTGTGGGTTCGATTACAGGCTCAAAATGGCCAGAAACAAATAACTTTTAACTGTAACTCGTCAGTCTATTCTTGTTCTGAGAAATGAATTCCATGTGAGAAATTGCCAAGAAACTGAAGATCTCGTACAACGCTGTGTACTACTCCCTTCACAGAACAGAGCAAACTGGCTCTAACCAGAATAGAAAGAGGAGTGGGAGGCCCCGGTGCACATCTGAGCAAGAGGACAAATACGAATACGCCTCACAGGTCCTCAACTGGCAACTTCATTAAATAGTACCCACAAAACACCAGTCTCAACGTCAACAGTGAAGAGGCGACTCCGGGATGCTGACCTTCTAGGCAGAGTTGCAAAGAAAAAGCCATATCTCAGGCTGGCCAATAAAAAGAAAAGATTAAGATGGGCAAAAGAACACAGCCACTGGACTGGATTATGTCAGCTGTGCTAACATAATTGCAAAAGGGTTTTCTAATGATCAATTAGCCTTTTAAAATGATAAACTTGGATTAGCAAACACAACGTGCCATTGGAACACAGGACTGATCAAATCAAATCAAATTTTATTTGCCACATGCGCCGAATACAACAGGTGTAGACATTACCGTGAAATGCTTACTTACAGCCCTTAACCAACAATGCATTTATTTTTTAATAAAGAAGTAAAATAAAACAACCACAACAAAAAAGTGTTGAGAAAAAAAGAGCAGAAGTAAAATAAAATAACAGTAGGGAGGCTATATACAGGGGGGTACCGGTGCAGAGTCAATGTGCGGGGGCACCGGCTAGTTGAGGTAGTTGAGGTAATATGTACATGTGGGTAGAGTTAAAGTGACTATGCATAAATAATTAACAGAGTAGCAGCAGCGTAAAAAGATGGGGTGGTGGTGGGGGGGCAGGGCAAATAGTCCAGGTAGCCATGATTAGCTGTTCAGGAGTCTTATGGCTTGAGGGTGGAAGCTGTTGAGAAGCCTTTTGGACCTAGACTTGGCGCTCTGGTACCGCTTGCCGTGCGGTAGCAGAGAGAACAGTCTATGACTAGGGTGGCTGGAGTCTTTGACAATTTCGAGGGCCTTCCTCTGACACCGCCTGGTATAGAGGTCCTGGATGGCAGGAAGCTTGGACCCAGTGATTGTCACGGATTCCGCCGAGGCTGCTCCTCCTCCTTGCTCGGGCAGGCTTCGGCGTTCGTCGTCCCCGGAGTACTAGCTACTGCCGATCGATGTTTTCGGTGTTTGTCTTGTGTTGTCTAGTTTGTACACCTGTTGCTTATTTTGTGTTGATTGTGTAACATATAAGTTCCCTTGTTTTACATTTGGCCTTTGTGTGTTATTGTCATTTTGTCTTGTTGATGTTCGGCATACCTAGTTCGCCTTTTACGCACAGAGTGTGTTACTCCTCCAGTGTTGTGGAGACTTTTGTTTGTGCGTGTTAACTTTAAGTAAAGTAGTCATCCTGTTTCTCTGTGTCCTGCGCTTGACTTCACTGCCGCGTACACATCACCCCTTTTGACAGTGATGTACTGGGCCGTATGCACTACCCTCTGTAGTGCCTTGCGGTCGGAGGCTGAGCAGTTGCCATACCAGCCGGTGATGCAACCAGTCAGGATGCTCTCGATGGTGCAGCTGTATAACGTTTTGAGGATCTGAGGACCCATGCCAAATCTTTTCAGTCTCCTGAGGAGGAATAGGCTTTGTCGTGCCCTCTTCACGACTGTCTTGGTGTGTTTGGACAATGATAGTTTGTTGGTGATGTGGACACCAAGGAACCTGTAGCTCTCAACCTGTTGCACTACGAATGGGGGCGTGCTCAGTCCTCTTTTATTTCCTGTAGTCCACAATCATCTCCTTTGTCTTTGTCACGTTGAGGGAGAGGTTGTTATCCTGGCACCACACGGCCAGGTCTCTGACCTCCTCCCTATAGGCTGTCTCATCGTTGTCGGTGATCAGGCCTACCACTGTTGTGTCATCTGCAAACTTAATGATGGTGTTGGAGTCGTGCCTGGCCATGCAGTCATGGGTGAACAGGGGGTACAGGAGGGGACTGAGCACGCACCCCTGAGGGGCCCCCGTGTTGAGGATCAGCGTGGCAGATGTGTTGTTACCTACCCTTACCACCTAAGCGGCCCATCAGGAAGTCCAGGATCCAGTTGCAGAGGGAGGTGTTTAGTCCCAGGATCCTTAGCTTAGTGATGAGGTTTGAGGGCACTATGGTGTTGAACGCTGAGCTGTAGTCAATGAAGAGCATTCTCACGTAGGTGTTCCTCTTGTCCAGGTGGGAAAGGGCAGCGTGGAGTGCAATAGAGATTGCATCATCTGTGGATCTGTTGGGGCGGTATGCAAATTGGAGTGGGTCAAGGGTTTCTGGGATAATGGTGTTGATGTGAGCCATGACCAGCCTTTCAAAGCACTTCATGGCTACAGACGTCAGTGCTACGGGTCGGTAGTCATTTAGGCAGGTTATCTTAGTGTCCTTGGGCACGGGGACTATGGTGGTCTGCTTGAAAGATGTTGGTATTACAGACTCAGTCAGGGACATGTTGAAAATGTCAGTGAAGACACTTGCCAGTTGGTCAGCACATGCTCGGAGTACACGTCCTGGTAATCCGTCTGGCCCTGCGGCCTTGTGAATGTTGACCTGCTTAAAAGTCTTACTCACATCGGCTACGGAGAGCGTGATCACATAGTCATCCGGAACAGCTGGTGCTCTCATGCATGCTTCAGTGTTGCTTGCCTCAAAGCAAGCATAGAAGTGGTTTAGCTCGTCTGGTAGGCTTGTGTCACTGGGCAGCTCGCGGCTGTGCTTTCCTTTGTAGTCTGTAATAGTTTTCAAGCCCTGCCACATCCGACGAGCGTCAGAGCCGGTGTAGTACGATTCAATCTTAGTCCTGTATTGACTCTTAGCCTGTTTGATGGTTCGTCGGAGGGCATAGCGGGATTTCTTATAAGCGTCCGGGTTAGAGTCCTGCTCCTTGAAAGCGGCAGCTCTACCCTTTAGCTCAGTGCGGATGTTGCCTGTAATCCATGGCTTCTGGTTGGGGTATGTACGTACGGTAACTGTGGGGATGACGTCATCGATGCACTTATTGATGAAGCCAGTGACTGATGTGGTGTACTCCTCAATGCTATCTGAAGAATCCCGGAACATGTTCCAGTCTGTGCTAGCAAAACAGTCCTGTAGCTTAGCATCTGCGTCATCTGACCACTTTTTTATTAACCGAGTCACTGGTGCTTCCTGCTTTAGTTTTTGATTATAAGCAGGAATCAGGAGGATAGAGTTATGGTCAGATTTGCCAAATGGAGGGCGAGGGAGAGCTTTGTATGCGTCTCTGTGTGTGGAGTAAAGGTGGTCTAGAGTTTTTTTTCCACTGGTTGCACATTTAACATGCTGGTAGAAATTAGGTAGAACGGATTTAAGTTTCCCTGCATTAAAGTCCCCGGCCAGTAGGAGTGCTGCCTTTGGATGAGCGTTTTCCTGTTCACTTATGGCCTTATACAGCTCATTGAGTGCAATCTTAATGCCAGCATTGGTTTGTGGTGGTAAATAGACAGCTATGAAAAATATAGATGAAAACTCTCTTGATAAATAGTGTGGTCTACAGCTTATCATAAGATACTCTACCTCTGGCGAGCAAAACCTTGAGACTTCCTTAGTATTTGATTTTGTGCACCAGCTGTTGTTTACAAATATACACAGACCGCCACCCCTTGTCTTACCGGAGTCAGCCGTTCTATCCTGCCAATGTAGCGTATATCCCGTCAGCTGTATGTTGTCCATGTCGTCGTTCAGCCACGACTCGGTGAAACATAAGATATTACAGTTTTAATGTCCCATTAGTAGGATAACCGTAATATTAGGTCATCTAATTTATTTTCAAATGATTGAACATTGGCTAATAGGATTGATGGAAGAGGCAGTTTACTTGCTCGCCGTCGGATCCTTACAAGGCACCCCGACCTACGTCCACGATATCTCCGTCTCTTTCTCCTGCGAATGACGGGGATTTGGGCCTTGTCGGGTGTCTGTAGGATATCCTTTGCGTCCGACTCGTTGAAGAAAAAATCTTTGTCCAATACGAGGTGAGTAATCGCTGTCCTGATATCCAGAAGCTCTTTTTGGTTGATGGCTGCTGATAATGGGCCTCTGTACGCCTATGTAGATATTCCATAAAATAATCAGCCGTTTCCAGCTACAATAGCCATTTACAACATTAACACTGTCTACACCACTGTATTTCTGATCAATATGATGTTATTTTAAGGGACAACATTTTTTGCCTTTCTTTCGAAAACAAGGAAATTTCTAAGTGACCCCAAACTTTTGAACGGTAGTGTAAGTCCAGGGTTCAATCCATCCTCCACCCTCTTGACAAGTGGATTTGTGTCAGACTATGCTGCTGTTTAGGGGCCTTGAGTGGCCAGAAGGTCTTGCTGTGCTGTGAGGTCTCTGGGAGGAGAGGCAATGGGCCATGCCACAAACACTCCCTCACTGACACTGTGCAGTATGCAGCATGTTACTATGTCTCATTTAACGCCAAATAGACTCGTCAAAACCATTTTCAGATTGAGAGGTTAAAGCGCAAGGTGGGTTCTTTGATGTATGTCCAAGAAAACAAAAAGGAAAAAGAACAAACATGGCTGTCGCTGCGTCTGAGAAAGAAACCGTTTCTTCAGAGAGTTCTGTACCACTGAGTGGAAGTACTAATTAAACGACTTCCTATTTATTAGCTTTGGGTACAGTCTGGTTGAATTGGTACTTTAATCTGCTCAGAGCTAGCAATCTCCTAGCCCATCTGAGCATGTCGGTCCGGTCGATGGCTGGCTGGTCCTGGAGCTGTGATAGCCAGGCACAGAGCCATGGACGCTGGGTGAGAATGGCTGAGCACCGGGGCACTGAGCTGGGTTGGGCTGGCAGTGGCAGATAGGCTAGCTAGAGCCTTAGTGTCTGGGGGGAGAGGCTCACTCACAGTCCATGTGGGCTACTTCTCTCCAATCCAGACGTCAAGAAGAGCCAGTGAGAAACAGGAACTATCTCAATGCACCAGGGAGAGGAGGAACAAGAACATTCCACAAACTGGTTGTGTTCACACTTTATCTTTGCTGGCTGGTGTGTGGAGTGTATCTATGCTAGCCCACCCAGTGATGTGCCTGGCTCCTGCATCATTCTTCATTCATTGAGGGCCAGCCAGCATGGAGTTGGTATTTATCAGCGGTAAATTAAATGGCATGCATGCTGCCTGGACTTACTTTTGCGAGCCCTGCTCATAGCACTATTGGGAGTCATAACTATGAATAGTGGAGGATTCATATTGTGAACAAGGGAAAACTGAATTTTGGATTAAACCTACATGATGAAACTGTGAATGCTGTATGATAACAGGTATGTCAAGCACACTCATACACATAAGTAGAAGCCCTTCAAAAACACAAAACTCTCTCTTGTGGGAAATGAAATACATGAATGCATGATGGGAAAGTGACACTGTAAAATCTCAATGAAATTAGGATTGTGAACTCTTGATCTGACCCACCAGAATAACAAGAGATATTTGTATATCAGGCCAGCCAGGGACAATACATAACGGAGACGAAACCAGATAGTCTGCATCCCTCACCTGGATCAAAACCAGCACTTTACAATGAACCCTTTCCCGGACCAAACCTCCCGCATAGCACCTCTTTCTACACAGCCGGAGAGAGACACACGTTTGCCAACGTCCTGGGCTCTGACATGACATTCCTAGGATGACTCAGACAAGGCAGAAAGGAAAGGAGCAATCCAAGGACAACACAGAATGTGTGTTTCCTCCTACCACCCACACACACAGCCCACGTAGACACACGTCCAGCCACACAGTGTGAGAGGAGTGCAGTGAGCAGACGTGGATCAACAGAGAAAACAATGGACTGATTCATCCACAGAGAAAGGTCAAGATCTGATTTGCCCAGCAGTCTTGTGGTTGCCTCTCTCTCTAAATGTCATTGGGTAGCTTTAGTCAGAGCCCACCTGGATGATGATATCAGACTTAAACCCTGAGACACAATAGTGAGAATTCAGTAAGGCCGGTATGTCAACTTTAGAAACATATCACAGGTGTCATACTGAACTGTATAAAAAGGTTTCAAAAAACGGTCAAGAAATCCTTATACCTAATATTGACACTCAAATCAACATTTAGTCAATTAATTTCCACATTAATATCCAAAGGGAATTCAAGTAGGCCATACACATCCAATGAGGTATACTGCAATACAAAATGTAATGTTGCTTCAAATCAAACAAACAATAATCATTCACCTTGGACTATGCTTGTTGTTTCCTGAATGTAGTTTTTATTTCCTGCCATTCTGGGGACATGTCAGTGCCAGTGGCCCTGAGTCTACTAGAGTCAGCAGGGTAGACTAGAGGATCACAGAGGCCAGACCAACAGCATCATTCTGGGGACATGTCAGTGCCAGTGGCCCTGAGTCTACTAGAGTCAGCAGGGTAGACTAGAGGATCACAGAGGCCAGACCAACAGTGTCATTCTGGGGACATGTCAGTGCCAGTGGCCCTGAGTCTACTAGAGTCAGCAGGGTAGACTAGAGGATCACAGAGGCCAGACCAACAGCTCCTCTTCGCTCCATATAAAGCAACACTTGTTCCCCTGGTTTACCCACACAGCCCAGCAGGTGTCATCAGCCATGCATTGATATACGTTAACAGCTTTTCAACTTGGCAAGAGATACAAACGTATGTACCTCTATATTTCTGCAGCGATTCCAAGAAAGGGCATGCTTGCTCTCTGACGGCCTCCTTCCTCCACTGATGCAAACTGGGTTGCTTCAAAAGCCACATTTATGTGCAGCCCCATGGTCTGTAAACACAGCACAGGCCACTCTCTCTGGGTGAGCAGTTATTCATTAAACACATTTACCACTGTGGGGATTTTTCTGTTTCTCTGGACCTTACAGCAAATTTGAATGTGGGATTGGAAGTAGAGTTCACAGAATTGTTAGATAAAAATGTTTTTTTTTTAAATAACCTAAGTATTTGCTCAGAAGAATTAGGTTAAACAAAATAATAATAATTAAAAATATATAAAATACTAAAACATTATATATATAATATAGGCCTATATATATATATATATATATATATATATATACTGAACAACAATATAAATGCAACATTCAACAATTTCAAAGATTTTACTGAGTTACAGTTCATATGAGGAAATCAGTAAATTGAAATAAATTCATTAGGCCCTAATCTATGAATTTCACATGACTGGGAATACAGATATGCATCAGTTGGTCAAAGATATGTTACAAAAAATGGGCCTAACAATGGACCTCAGGATCTCGTCATGGTATTTCTGTGCATTCAAATGGCCATTGATAAAATGCAATTGTGTTTGTTGTCCATAGTTTATGCCTGCCCATACCATAACCCCACCGCCACCATGGGGCACTCTGTTCACAACGTTGACATCAGCAAACCACTCGCCCACACAACGCCATACACATGGTCTGCGGTTGTGCGGCCGGTTGGACGTACTGACAAATTCTCTAAAATGACAGTGTGTATACAGTGGGGAAAAAAAGTATTTAGGCAGCAACCAATTGTGCAAGTTCTCCCACTTAAAAAGATGAGAGAGGCCTGTAATTTACATCATAGGTACACGTCAACTATGACAGACAAATTGAGAAATTTTTTCTCCATAAAATCACATTGTAGGATTTTTAATGAATTTATTAGCAAATTATGGTGGAAAATAAGTATTTGGTCACCTACAAACAAGCAAGATTTCTGGCTCTCACAGACCTGTAACTTCTTCTTTAAGAGGCTCCTCTGTCCTCCACTCGTTACCTGTATTAATGGCACCTGTTTGAACTTATCAGTATAAAAGACACCTGTCCACAACCTCAAACAGTCACACTCCAAACTCCACTATGGCCAAGACCAAAGAGCTGTCAAATGAAACCAGAAACAAAATTGTAGACCTGCACCAGGCTGGGAAGACTGAATCTGCAATAGGTAAGCAGCTTGGTTTGAAGAAATCAACTGTGGGAGCAATTATTAGGAAATGGAAGACATACAAGACCACTGATAATCTCCCTCGATCTGGGCCTCCACGCAAGATCTCACCCCGTGGGGTCAAAATGATCACAAGAACGGTGAGCAAAAATCACAGAACCACACGGGGGGACCTAGTGAATGACCTGCAGAGAGCTGGGACCAAAGTAACAAAGCCTACCATCAGTAACACACTACGCACGCCAGGGACTCAAAATCCTGCAGTGCCAGACGTGTCCCCTGCTTAAGCCAGTACATGTCCAGGCCCGTCTGAAGTTTGCTAGAGTGCATTTGGATGATCCAGAAGAGGATTGGGAGAATGTCATATGGTCAGATGAAACCAAAATATAACTTTTTGGTAAAAACTCAACTCGTCGTGTTTGGAGGACAAAGAATGCTGAGTTGCATCCAAAGAACACCATACCTACTGTGAAGCATGGGGGTGGAAACATCATGCTTTGGGCCTGTTTTTCTGCAAAGGGACCAGGACGACTGATCCGTGTAAAGGAAAGAATGAATGGGGCCATGTATCGTGAGATTTTTAGTGAAAACCTCCTTCCATCAGCAAGGGCATTGAAGATGAAACGTGGCTGGGTCTTTCAGCATGACAATGATCCCAAACACACCGCCCGGCAACGAAGGAGTGGCTTCGTAAGAAGCATTTCAAGGTCCTGGAGTGGCCTAGCCAGTCTCCAGATCTCAACCCCATAAAAAATCTTTGGAGGGAGTTGAAAGTCTGTGTTGCCCAGCGACAGCCCCAAAACATCACTGCTCTAGAGGAGATCTGCATGGAGGAATGGGCCAAAATACCAGCAACAGTGTGTGAAAACCTTGTGAAGACTTACAGAAAACGTTTGACCTGTGTCATTACCAACAAAGGGTATATAACAAAGTACTGAGAAACTTTTGTTATTGACCAAATACTTATTTTCCACCATAATTTGCAAATAAATTAATTACAAATCCTACAATGTGATTTTCTGGATTTTTTTCTTCTCATTTTGTCTGTCATAGTTGACGTGTACCTATGATGTAAATTACAGGCCTCTCTCATCTTTTTAAGTGGGAGAACTTGCACAATTGGTGGCTGCCTAAATACTTTTTTCCCCACTGTATACAGTGGGGAAAAAAAGTATTTAGTCAGCCACCAATTGTGCAAGTTCTCCCACTTAAAAAGATGAGAGAGGCCTGTAATTTTCATCATAGGTATACGTCAACTATGACAGACAAATTGAGAAAAGAAAATCCAGAAAATCACATTGTAGGATTTTTTATGAATTTATTTGCAAATTATGGTGGAAAATAAGTATTTGGTCACCTACAAACAAGCAAGATTTCTGGCTCTCACAGACCAGTAACTTCTTCTTTAAGAGGCTCCTCTGTCCTCCACTCGTTACCTGTATTAATGGCACCTGTTTGAACTTGATATCAGTATAAAAGACACCTGTCCACAACCTCAAACAGTCACACTCCAAACTCCACTATGGCCAAGACCAAAGAGCTGTCAAAGGACACCAGAAAAAAATTGTAGACCTGCACCAGGCTGGGAAGACTGAATCTGCAATAGGTAAGCAGCTTGGTTTGAAGAAATCAACTGTGGGAGCAATTATTAGGAAATGGAAGACATACAAGACCACTGATAATCTCCCTCGATCTGGGGCTCCACGCAAGATCTCACCCCGTGGGGTCAAAATGATCACAAGAACAGTGAGCAAAAATCCCAGAACCACACGGGGGGGACCTAGTGAATGACCTGCAGAGAGCTGGGACCAAAGTAACAAAGCCTACCATCAGTAACACACTACGCCGCCAGGGACTCAAATCCTGCAGTGCTAGACGTGTCCCCCTGCTTAAGCCAGTACATGTCCAGGCCCGTCTGAAGTTTGCTAGAGTGCATCCAGAAGAGGATTGGGAGAAAGTCACATGGTCAGATGAAACCAAAATAGAACTTTTTTGGTAAAAACTCAACTTGTCGTGTTTGGAGGACAAAGAATGCTGAGTTGCATCCAAAGAACACCATACCTACTGTGAAGCATGGGAGTGAAAACATCATACTTTGGGGCTGTTTTTCTGCAAAGGGACCAGGACGACTGATCCGTGTAAAGGAAAAATGAATGGGGCCATGTATCGTGAGATTTTGAGTGAAAACCTCCTTCCATCAGCAAGGGCATTGAAGATGAAACGTGGCTGGGTCTTTCAGCATGACAATGATCCCAAACACACCGCCCGGGCAACGAAGGAGTGGCTTCGTAAGAAGCATTTCAAGGTCCTGGAGTCTCCAGATCTCAACCCCATAGAAAATCTTTGGAGGGAGTTGAAAGTCCGTGTTGCCCAGCGACAGCCCCAAAACATCACTGCTCTAGAGGAGATCTGCATGGAGGAATGGGCCAAAATACCAGCAACAGTGTGTGAAAACCTTGTGAGGACTTACAGAAAACGTTTGACCTGTGTCATTGCCAACAAAGGGTATATAACAAAGTATTGAGAAACTTTTGATATTGACCAAATAACTTATTTTCCACCATAATTTGCAAATAATTCATTAAAAATCCTACAATGTGATTTTCTGGAAATTGTTTTCTCATTTTGTCTGTCATAGTTGACGTGTACCTATGATGAAAATTACAGGCCTCTCTCATCTTCTTAAGTGGGAGAACTTGCACAATTGGTGGCTGACTAAATACTTTGTTTCCCCACTGTATATATACACACTACGGGTCAAACGTTTGGACACACCTACTCATTCAAGGGTTTTTCTTTATTTGTACTATTTTATTTACATTGTAGAATAATAGTGAAGTCATCAAAACTATGAAATAACATATGGAATCATGTAGTAACCAAAAAAGTGTTAAACAAATCAAAATATATTTTATATTTGAGATTCTTCAAATAGCCGCCCTTTGCCTTGATAACAGCTTTGCACAATCTTGGTATTCTCTCAACCAGCTTCACCTGGAATGCTTTTCCAACAGTCTTGAAGGAGTTCCCACATATGCTGAGCACTTGTTGGCTGCTTTTCCTTCACTCTGCCGTCCAACTCATCCCAAACCATCTCAATTTGGTTGAGGTCGGGGGATTGTGGAGGCCAGGTCATCTGATGCAGCACTCCATCACTCTCCTTGGTAAAATAGCCCTTACACAGCCTGGCGGTGTGTTGGGTCATTGTCCTGTTTAAAAACAAATGATAGTCCCACAAAGCCCAAACCAGATGGGATGGCGTATCACTGCAGAATGCTGTGGTAGCCATGCTGGTTAAGTGTGCCTTGAATTCTAAATAAATCACAGAGAGTGTCACCAGCAAAGCACCCCCACACCATAACACCTCCTCCTCCATGCTTTACGGTGTGAAATACACATGCAGAGATCATTCATTCACCCACACCGCATCTCACAAAGACACGGCGGTTGGAACCAAAAATCTCCAATTTGGACGCCAGACCAAAGGACATATTTCCACTGGTCTAATGTCCATTGCTCGTGTTTCTTGGCCCAAGCAAGTCTCTTCTTATTATTGGTGTACTTTAGTAGTGGTTTCTTTGCAGCTATTCGACCAAGGCCTCACACAGTCTCCTCTGAACAGGTGATGTTGAGATGTGTCTGTTACTTGAAATCTGTGAAGCATTTATTTGGGCTGCAATTTCTGAGGCTGGTAACTCTAATGAACTTATCCTCTGCAGCAGAGGTAACTCTGGGTCTTCCATTCCTGTAGCGGTCCTCATGAGAGTCAGTTTCATCATAGTGCTTGATTGTTTTTGCGAGTTCACTTGAAGAAACTTTCAAAGTTCTTGAAATGTTCTGTATTGACTGACCTTCATGTCTTAAAAGTAATGATGGACTGTCATTTCTCTTTGCTTATTTGAGCTGTTCTTGCCATAATATGGACTTGGTCTTTTACCAAATAGGGCTATCTTCTGTATACCCCCCCCACCTTGTCACACCACAAGTGATTGGCTCAAACGCAATAAGGAAATACATTCCACAAATTAACTTTTAATAAGGCACACCTGTTAATTGAAGTGCATTTCAGGTGACTACCTCATGAAGCTGGTTGAGAGAATGACAAGAATGTGCAAAGCTGTCATCAAGGCAAAGGGTGGCTATTTGAAGAATCTCAAATATAAAATATATTTTGATTTGTTTAACACTTTTTTGGTTACTACATGATTCCATATGTGTTATTTCATAGTTTTGATGTCTTCACTATTATTCTACAATGTAAAATATAGTAAAAATAAAGAAGAACCGTTGAATGAGTAGGTGTTCTAAAACTTTTGACCGATAGTGTATATTTATAAAAACAATAATGAGCTAGTGTCTCTGCTTGGAAACAGAGTATGGTCTATGGTGCCATACATAAAGTGTTATATCTATATATATCTAACTGTCAAAAAGCTGAAGTATCACATCCATGTATTATTCACCTTTTCATATGGATATCCATTTTCATATGTATTTGTACATCAATGAGGACAGACAAAACCTGATAATTCTTTCCACATTTCATTTAGGTTATTTGTGACAATGAATACACTGCACAAAGGTAATAAGTTGATCCCTTACCTCTAGCCTCACTTGATGACAGCAGCATAAATATCACTGTACACACAGCCAGACATCCATCCTTAGGGAACATTTTCAGCAACTGCTGTTTAATTTGGTTCTGGGAAAAATTGGCAAAAGATAGAATTTAATGACAAACGTACGTAAGAACCCTGATTGAGTTGACCCAATTACATCTCCACATTTACATAATTGAATGTACAATTTGTGTGAAGAGCGCACATTAGTGGAAACACTCACGTGTTGGGTCTCCTCTGCCAGCAAGATGCTTTCCACAGAACTGATGTAAACACAACTGGTTCACTGTAAAGTCAAGTCTGACGTAATAATCAAATATATTGTACAATAAATTATACCGGTATGGTTATCCTCCACGCAGGAAATTAAGTTATCTTCAATATATCAATGACATCCCGCCAAAATAGTATACGATAGCATAAATATTACAAAAAAATACCACTCCACGCATAAAAGCGAAAGTCCTGTTTTGGGGCGCACTCCTCTCTTCATTCCTGTTGTGCCCTTCTGCATCTCTTTTGCCATGAGGAACAGTATCGGAGTTTTTCCAGGAACAGCTGTGGCATACCATTGGCCAATCGTGGACCGGCTCGAGCTCTGCTACTCATGGGCGCCCCCATCGGGCCGGTTCATACATGTATACAGTATTATACAATACATTCGTCGCATTATCTATATGAAAGCTGTGTACATTTCTCTTGACAGACGCTATAGATTGGTTGTAAAACATTGGATGGTATATTTGAACTCGGAGGGCGCAATTCAGACCGCTAGGTAGTGGCACTCATTTACGAACGCTTGGGTTGCCATACATTTTATTTTTGCTTTCAATAGGACTTTACACAATTTTGAATAGTCTGTTCTGACATTGTCTTTACAATAAACAAGCAACATTAACTGCAATAAAGTGAATTGATGACAAGATTGATTTTAAGGATAACTTTATTAACAGATTGAAAATGTCAATATTTTATACAGACCACAATTGGGGTAATGCAATCACTTTGTGGTACATTTGTTCAGAAACACTGACATGACAGGATTATTCAAGGCCCACACCTGACCAAAACTCAATTATATAAATTATAAAGAACCTCAACCTGTCTGAATCACACAAGAATGATATTCAAGGCTTTTATTTTTGTAAATCATTCAACAGTCCAACAATATTGAATTACCCTAAACCCGCCAGCCCCACAGATGTAAACACAGGGACTGCAGGTTGACCCACACATCACTAATTTGAACCCTGCCAGCAGTGGCAGAGCCAAGTTGTCTGGTCAATCACCTGCAGGATGCAGTCTATATATCCCATTCAAGTCCGGACAGGAACAATCCTGTGGAGGAACACAAACCATTCTAATTACACAAGGACACATTCGTATACATTCAACATTACATTGAAAAAACAAGTGTCTCAGGTCTTCTAGTCAGATTGTTGTAGACGGAAACTACTTCAAACTGTGCCAAAGTCCTGGGTTATTCTCCCAAGGAAAAGAGATCATCAACGAGGAAGTAGCCTCTGCCATGATTATGAGTACAGCTTGGGTCCAAAAATCACTACAGATGTTATAGGTACATTACCTTTAATCAAGCCATCAAATCCTGTCCAAGCAACTCCGTGCTTTGTCTGTCTAGAAGATGAAAGGAAAGGGATATTAACAATACACATTACAACGCAGACGTGAGGCATTCAGGAAAGAACTGTGCTCAGGGTTCCGAAGGTTCTTCACTATACAATAAGTAGGTGATTTAAGTCATCATCACTGCACAGTACGTGTTCACCTACAACAATTCACTCATCCTCACCTTGAAGAGTTGAAGCATTCCATATAGTTAGTGTTCCTGAAATGCAAATAAATCCAATTAGTCGTTATAGTAATATTAATTAATTAGTTATAGTAAATACTATGCACACAGTAACAGCCATTACAACATGTGCTTAGAGTTTAGAAGTCTTCACCAACAGTAAGAAAGCTGGGTTAAAGCTCTAAAGCTATCAGCACATTTCACAACAGTACCATTTGGGTTCAGAAAGCAATGTTAAAAAGGGCATTACCTTGCACTTGATATGCCCTGGAGTTTAGGGAGTCACCTGCAGGATGCAGTCTATATATCCCATTCAAGTCCGGACAGGAACAATCCTGTGGAGGAACACAAACCATTCTCATTACACATGGACACATTCGTATACATTCAACATTACATTGGGGGGAAAGTGTCTCAGGTCTTCTAGTCAGATTGTTGTAGACGGAAACTACTTCAAACTGTGCCAAAGTCCTGGGTTATTCTCCCAAGGAAAAGAGATCATCAACGAGGAAGTAGCCTCTGCCATGATTATGAGTACAGCTTGGGTTCAAAAATCACTACAGATGTTATAGGTACATTACCTTTAATCAAGCCATCAAATCCTGTCCAAGCAACTCCGTGCTTTGTCTGTCTGGAAGATGAAAGGGATTTTAACAATACACACATTAGAATGTAGACTGACAGTCAGGGAAAAGAACTGTACTCAGGGTTCCAAAAGTTTCTTTACAATAAGTAGGTGATTAAAGTGATGAATGCAGTACACGTGATGTTATGCAACAATCATTATAATTCAGCTGTAGCTTCAATGGAGTCGTAGCGTTCCATAAAAATATGCATGTCTACCTGATATGTAAAAAAAAAAATTGTAAAAAGATCTGTCTTTGTAAAAAATACTTGGCAGACAGTAACAGCCATTACTAAATGTGCTCAGAGTTGACAAGTCTTCACCAACAGTAAGAAAGCTGGGTTAAAGCTATAAAGCTCTCATCACTGCACAGCATGTTCATGAAAGTACTGTTTGGGTTCAAAAATCACTTTACATTTTAGTCATTTAGCAGAAGCTCTTATCCAGAGCGACTTACAGTTAGTGACAGCATACATTTTTTCATACTTCAGATGTTTAGTGCATTACCATGCATCGACTCCAATTGAACCATCAATCCAGCCCAAGATATCTCCATTATTCCTGTGGAGGATAGGAGAAAGTCAATGAGCCATAAATACAAGAACAGACAGTATGAGTCATTCAGGAAGAGTTGTGCTCAGGGTTCCGAAGGTTCTTCACTAGACAATAAGTAGGTGATTTAAGTCATCATCACTGCACAGTACATGTCTTTTAGCAATAATAACAATGCTGATCCATCCTCACCTTCAGTGGGGTTGTAAAGTAATATTTCAGTCAGTTTTCCCTGAAATGACAAAATAATCTAGTTAGGAATGATCAAAGTCCTTATAGCATACAAACAATGTAGCAGCCATAACGGCCATTACAAAATGTGCTCAGAGTTGTAAAGTCTTCACCAACAGTAAGAAAGCTGGGTTAAAGCTATAAAGCTCTCATCACTGCACAGCATGTTCATGAAAGTACTATTTGGGTTCAAAAATCACTTTTAGAGCGCATTACCTTGCATCGATTTTAGGCATCAAATCCAGTCCAAGCATCTCCATGCATTATGTCCATTAATCCTGTGGAGGACAGGAGAAAGCCTATGAGCAACGTATACATACGAGGACAGACCGTAAGAGTCATTCAGGAACATTTGTGCTCAGGGTTCCGAAGGTTCTTCACTAGACAATAAGTAGGTGATTTAAGTCATCATCACTGCACAGTACATGTCTTTTAGCAATAATAACAATGCTGATCCATCCTCACCTTCAGTGGGGTTGTAAAGTAATATTTCAGTCAGTTTTCCCTGAAATGACAAAATAATCTAGTTAGGAATGATCAAAGTCCTTATAGCATACAATGTAGCAGCCATAACGGCCATTACAAAATGTGCTCAGAGTTGTAAAGTCTTCACCAACAGTAAGAAAGCTGGGTTAAAGCTATAAAGCTCGCATCACTGCACAGCATGTTCATGAAAGTACTATTTGGGTTCAAAAATCACTTCAGATGTTTAGAGCACATTACCTTGCATCGATTTTAGGCATCAAATCCAGTCCAAGCATCTCCATGCATTATGTCCATTAATCCTGTGGAGGACAGGAGAAAGCCTATGAGCAACATATACATACGAGGACAGACCGTAAGAGTCATTCAAGAACACTTGTGCTCAGGGTTCCGAAGGTTCTTCACTAGACATTAAGTAGGTGATATAAAATAAAAACATCACAGCACAACATTTGTATTTATTCATAGAACTGCACACCCAACCGCACCTTCAATGGAGCTGTAGCATAGCATTTCACAATCAGCACATTTTCATGACATGCAAAGAAACGATAAAATACTATAAATACAGATATTACTCAAAATATGGCCCTTTCCCTTTTATAAGCAATTTAGACAGTAACAGCCATTACTGTGGCTGTTCAAAATGTGCTCAGAGTTTAAGTCTTCACCAAGAGTAAGAAAGCTGGGTTAAAGCTATAAAGCAATGTACAGTACTTGTTCATGGAGTTCAGCTATAACTACTGATTCATCCTCACCTTCAAAACATATTGAAAAGAGTTGAGACTTCATTGAGACGAACAGAGCATGTTTTCCTGAAATGCAAAGAAAGGAAAGAATGCTTAGACCTTGCGCTATAAGAAGCCATATAAACCCAGTAATATGTTGACAACAAGCATTGAGAATTGGGCTCAGTGTTTAAAGGTTCTTCACCATACAATAAGAATGTGTTAAATAATCCCTGCACAGAACATCCTATTTACAAAGTTCTTATTTATTCACACCATCAACAGTTGGAATTAATTCAGCATGCTTTCCTGAAATGCAAAGGAAAGACTGAGGTAGATTAATTAGAATAGACATTCTCTAGTAACTACAGATGTGAATGTATTTAATTACATATGTGTTAGCCCTTCTACTAGGGCTGCCCCAGTGTGAGGGTATAGCCCACTCTCAGAAGGGCACAGCTCTGCTACAGCTCAGCATCAACAGCCACTAAAACAGTGTCTGCTGGACCAAGCCACAATAGCGGAGCCTTCCTCTCCCAGCAGTGTAACACTAACTCAGGCATGGGGCTGGCCTGTACAGCTGACTACCACTGGGTAACGAACTAGCTAGCCAATCATGAAAACCTTGTGAATTTTGTAAATCTAGAATGTGGGAAATCGCTACCTTGAAGTGGATCATGTTATTCCCTTGTAACTCAGTCGGTAGAGCATGGCGCTTGCAACGCCAGGGTTGTGGGTTCGTTTCCCACGGGGGGCCAGTATGAAAATGTATTCACTCACTAACTGTAAGTCGCTCCGGATAAGAGCGTCTGCTAAAATGACTAAAACGTAAAAAAAATCCCACGTGAAGCCCTCCCATGTCTGATGACGTGTATGGTGGCACAACCTGTGTAGGTAAAACAAAGTATGCATCAGTTGTGACAAAACACTACTGTATGAAACAAATGGTAACCAATGACACTAGGTTTTACACAGCCTAGCCAACTAGGCCCAACTTTTGCGTGACACCACGTGTAATCTCGGCCTTAGATGTGAAACTTGCCAGTCATCTACCTTTCCAACTTGCCTCTCCAAAACAGTCACTTGTAAAATGGCAGCCAGTGCAACATCAAACTGAACAAGTTAACATTAATCTTATATTTAAGTTAAATAACGTTAGTTAGCGTTTAGCCAGAGGAGTTTCGGTTTAGTTAGCAGCTAGCTACCAAGTCAGCATTCCTACCTTGCCTCTTCAGCAAGTTCCACACAGTTGTTTTATTTAGCTAGCTATACAATTAACATTAATGACTCCATTCCAATTCCAACTTTCATAACAGCAAAAAATAGTCTTACCATAGACGACAAATGACCATGTGTCCTCTTTACTCATGTCTGCAAAAGAAAGACCGAAATCCGCCCACTTGCAGATTTATAGTCCTGCTGGCACCATAGAATACAGTTCCGCTGTGAATTGTGGGATAGGTCTATACCTCCAAGAAATAAATGTAGGCAGCTGTGACCTTATGCCGCGTTCAAAAAAACGGGGAACTCGGAAATCTCCCACTACGACTCATCGGGAAGCATGCAGTTTATTGCCGCGTGCAAGACAACTGGGACTCGGAAGTCTCCGACTTCAGTGTGTTCAAAACATCTGGGAGCACGGCGGAAAGAAACGAGCTCCGACTGGGAAAAATCGATTTGAAAGGTCATCCAACTCGGAGCTTCCGACTTTCTGACCTGAAGATCACTGACATGATTTGTTTTGAACGCGGCAATGCCCGAGTTGGATGATTGCATGTTGTGTTTCCATCAGGCCTGTTATGACATTTTTTATCCGACTTACTTAAATCGCATAAAAACGTTGGATGGAAACGTGGTTAATGGCTGTGACAAATATATTTGGCTGTGACTGCACATCATGTGCCTCAGTCCCAGCAAAAGTACAGCCTATTGCCAATTCCTCATATCCAAAACCACTGTTGAAATTTAGAATTTTATTAGGAAAGACAGCATCTGTAATTGAGACCCCAAATATCATACCACTCTCAAATTCGACAAGAAATCCATGTCATACCAGACTGGTTATTTTCTCCTTTTCACAGACCACTGCTGCCAACTTCATCTGTCAGATAGGCAGCAGCTCAAACATCATACAACAGTTAAGGCAAAACAAAATCTCTATTTGTATGCATGGTAACTTCTAGTCAGATTCTCATTCTCTCTCAGTTTAGACCCATGACAAAGTCAATGAGAATGAGTCAACTCGTGCTCCTCTGTACTGAAAGGAATACCAAAGTTTAAAGATTCAAAATGTCTAAGAACAGAAATAAAACCCTGCAGTTGTATTGTCATATCATACCACACATGCATGGCTTTACTCATATCACTATACATATGCAAACTGTTTTCATGGAGCAGATATACCTTATTAACAGAAACAGGATGAAGCTAGAGAAAAGCCAAGTTTCTTCTTCTATTGCATTTCCACTGTAGTCCAGTCAGTTGAACAGACAGAAGCTGAACTACATGGAAAAATGAAACCCCAAATGGCATCACAATCGGACTAACACAATTGCTATACAGAGTTCACTACCTCACAACAGATGCAAATAAATGTTTCTTAAAATGGACAGGATATATAGTCTTTTACAATTAAATTACAAAGGGGTGGAGGAACATACAATGAGTATGGTTACATGCACACACTAATGCAATTATTGTGGATAGTCAAATTAATATAATAGTTTGATTAAACATTTACAAGCTTTGCCAGAAGAACGATTTCCCTAATAACCCTGTTTACATGGATACATGAAATCAGGCTACTGATGGCACTCAGAAAATCGGCAATCAAAATGTTCTACCACAGCGACCATGTTATTTTTGGGAAGCATATTTGATTCCGAATGCGGACATATAGGTTGTATGTGAAAACTACATCTAAGACACATACATTCAGTTGTTTCCGAACTCTCGCTCGCTCGGCTGGTGCTAGCACATGCGCAGATCAAATACACAACTGGAACGCCGATTACGAGTGTTTACATGTCCTAATGATTCAAAAGCTTGCTCAGAAAACCAGGTGTTTTAATCGGCGTATGCTTACTTAAGATTTTGGCCGATGATAAGCAGAGTAAGGTGTTTACATGATTATTACATAATCTGCCTACTGCCATAATCAGTTTAATATCGAATTATTACTGTGCATGTAAACGTACTCAATGACATTATATAACGTATATTTTTTACTGCAAAAACACAGTATGTGAGAATGCCTAGATCTCAATAGCTGCCGCTCAGGACAACATGTCTACGCTCCCAAGCCCATCAGTCCATGTCTCCATGACAACCACAAGTGCAAAGGTTTTACTGCTGGCCTTCCTTCTTCTCTCCTGCTCCACCTTCTGACGATGACGATCCAGAGCTGCTGCCGCCACTGCTACCTTCCCTCTCTGATGCCATCTGAGACCAAATGGAGAACAGCTGGTTAATAAATATAACAGCAATATATCAATTGACCCATTGTGAAAGAATGTTGGGCTCTTGATTGACAGGCTAAGCAACCAATCCAGGCTGGTCATAATCCTTTACAAATGCAAGTGAAGAAAAAAAACAATTCGACAATGTTGGGGTGCTGAAATAATTACCTTCTTGTAAGCCATTTCGAAGAGTTTGAGTGACGCCTGCTGAAGGGTGGTGGCAGCCTGTTTGATGTTTTCGCCAGTCTCTTCATCCTTCCGTGACAGCAAGTCTCTCACTTTCACAATCTCTTCCTTCAGTTTGTTGCACTGAAAGATGGGGGAAGAAACTCAAAATACTAGGACTACTGGAATTTCCAGATATTTGGGATGTTTCAGAGGCATAGTTATGTACATTTTGCTGTTCAGTGTGTTTATTAGTAGTGTTATTATTATAAAAAGGTCCCACATACCTCATCAGCAGGGAGCTGATCCTTGAACTCCTCCATCTTGGATTCAGTGTCATGGACGATGCCCTCAGCCTGGTTAACAGCCTCAACACGGTCCTGGGCAAAAACAAACAGGACACCAAGGACAACTGTCAGCATTCAGTCACACAGTCATCAAAACACATCACAACTCCAGTTGGGGATGTAACTGATAAAAGTGAAACGGACAGCTGAAGAGGAGAAGAGAATGTCAAACCTACCTTTCGCCTCCGGTCCTCCTCTGCGTATTTCTCGGCGTTCCTAACCATGTTCTCAATGTCGTCCTTGCTGAGGCCACCGGAGGACTGGATAACAACTGGAGAAGTGAAGGAGAAGCAGTGTAAAGTAAAAAGACATTACTGAAGTCCTACTAACAGAAAGCATCCATTTCAAGGGCAGGTTGTTTGATGATCTTACTCTGCTGTTCACGGCCTGTGCCCTTGTCTTTGGCAGAGACGTGGACGATTCCATTGGCGTCAATGTCGAAGCAGACCTCGATCTGGGGTACTCCACGTGGGGCAGGGGGGATTCCAACCTGCATGAGAGAAACAACATCAGTAAGACATTGTTTACAGCAGATACACCAGAGACTTTAAAAGATACCCTGTAAGTTTAGTTAGTATGAATCAGCCAGGACACTTACAAGAGTGAACTGTCCCAGGATCTTGTTGTCTGCTGCCATCTCTCTCTCCCCTTGGCACACCTTGATCTCCACCTGGGACTGGCCATCAGCTGCTGTTGAAAACACCTGAACACAAGGAGGAGGAATGCATCAGTATCACTGATGAGGTAAGACAATTAAGTATATACAATTCATTTAGGTTTCACCAGACAAACACATTTTGATTTTTGTCCCGCACCTGGCCCTTCTTGGTGGGAATGGTTGTGTTCCTGTTGATGAGTTTGGTGAACACCCCTCCGAGGGTCTCGATACCGAGAGACAGTGGTGTGACGTCCAGAAGGAGCACATCAGTAACGTCTCCAGCCAGCACGCCTCCCTGGATGGCAGCGCCAATGGCCACAGCCTCATCTGGGTTGACTGACTTGCTGGGAGCACGGCCAAACAGGTCCTGGACAGTCTGCTGGACCTGAGAGGAGACCGTAGAACGGAGGGTCAGAGAAGGGCAGAGCATGATGACGAGGTGGGATAGAACCAGGGAGATCGGCTCACCTTGGGCATACGGGACATGCCACCAACCAGCAGCACCTCTCCGATGTCCCCCTTGGAGACCTCGGCGTCCTGCATGGCCTTCTGGCAGGGGGCCACTGTCCTGCGGATCAGGTCAGACACGATGCCCTCAAACTGGGAGCGGGTCATCTTCATGTTCAAGTGCTTGGGGCCAGAGGCATCCATGGTCAGGTAGGGCAGGTTAATGTCAGTCTGTTGGAGAAAAAGGCTCCGTAAACATTTTTATATCAAGATTGAGAGGGAGGTAACATATACCTGTTTTACATATTGCACCATCCATCCATCCTTGAAATATCTTACATTTGGATGGTGGACATCCTTGCTCAGAGGCGTGATGCAGTGGAATTTGATGTTTGTTAGCCCTTCTACTAAGGCTGCCTCAATGTGAGGGTACAGCTGGGGGTTACATATCTTACAACACAAACCCTGGGGGTCAAGGGACTGTATACAATACAAGCACGTCATTTCTGTTGACCAAGGTGTTGTATACTCTAATCATTAGCCTGCCAATTAGGCAATGAAAGAAATGTCTGCTGTGGAATGAAACTCACCTGCAGGGATGATGACAGTTCACATTTGGCTTTCTCGGCTGCCTCCCTCACTCTCTGCAGAGCCATGCTGTCTTTGGTCAGGTCCACTCCAGACTGGAAGGAGAAACCAAAGGTTTGATGAAAAATGGCTGGCTTGAATGTGGCAGAGGTGCTTGGTCAGATAAAGGTGTCACAGTTCTTTACCCAGGATACTTCCCCCTCACCTCTCTCTTGAACTCCTTCACAATGTGGGTCAGTAGGTGCTGGTCAAAGTCCTCTCCACCCAAAAAGGTGTCTCCGTTGGTGGACTTCACCTCAAACACACCCTTCTGGATCTCCAGGACAGAGATGTCAAAGGTGCCACCTCCCAGGTCATACACTGCAATGCTGCAAGTCAGGGACAGGTGTGAAACATGAGCTAAAGGCATGGATACAAATAAGGTCACGGTCATTGCTTAGGTATCATAGAAGTTTCCAGCAGTTTGTAGGGTTGTTGTTATACTTACATTCTGTCCTGAGTCTTGTCCAGACCGTAGGCCAAAGCAGCAGCAGTGGGCTCATTGATGACTCGCAGCACGTTCAGCCCAGCAATCTGACCAGCATCCTTTGTGGCCTGTAAACAAAATGACCTACTCATTACACACACATCCAGTATTTTCCATTAGTGCCGGCTGTCGGCTAATCAGCCGGTTACAGACTCATTTTCAGCCTGCTAGGCTACTTTTAGTAAAAAAGTTTCAGTTCGCTATTCCACCGAGCCCTCTCCTGCTAGAATGAACGATATGCATCTCCTAGCGATCTATTGATAGGGCAGGTGCCTGTCAGTCACAAAGCGAGCGATGCCAGGGAAGCACAGCAGAGAGGAAGAGGCGAAGCGAGAAGTTTCACTCTTGCCAAAATCTGTCCAAAATAAGCCCACTGCGTTTCTATGTCGATGTCTAGTTTATAAAAAGGTGTCGAACTGACTGAATAAAGTCTCCTATATCCCTTTGCCATTCATAAATCATGCAACGTGGTTATATGTCCATGGTATCGCATCGGGACAAGTAAACCAAAATATTTCCTAGGATGTCGGGGCTTGCCAGACAGTGATGCTAAAGTGAGTGACTCATCAGTCAGTGTAGCCTACCGAATTGCATCGGTTAGAGAGTTGTTCATTTGACTCCCTAATTTGCATAGGCTACTGGTAGGCTTATCTGCAGATAAATTATGAAAACATTTGATGAAGATCATGAATCATCACTGGTAGGTAGTGGAGAGCCTAATTCTGGTCCAAATATGATAATTAGGACCCTCACAGAATCCAGGCATTAAAACGGAATTCAACAATATAATAAATGTATTGAACCTAGTAGGGAATCAACTAAATGTATTGAAAATGTATTACTTTGCCCAAGTTTATCATAAGATATGAACAGAATGCATCAGTGATTCGTATTTCCTGTAACTATCTGAAGAGGCAACGAGAATGCCCGTCCGTGTGTATGCGGTGCGTGAGTCTACCACTTTGTGCAGTCGTTAGCGATGATGCTAATGAAAACAGTCTTCTGGTAGATGGAGGCTTTCCCAAAAACATTGTCAATTAAATGTTAACTACAAAGTAGCCTATGCTTAATTGGCAGAATGATATCATGGTTATTTTCATCAATCCAGTGGGTATTTGTTTTGCTTAGGTATCTACCATCACATGTTCACTACAAAAACTCCACTAAACAGCCTCTTACTAAGTGTGCACTTAAATTAAAGGGAAACTACACCCAAAACATTATTTCAGTTTTCCCAGACCTCAAATAGTCTCTTGGATGTGGTTTAATTATTGTCATGGACTCAGAACAACCAAATGTGTTGTTTTTCTATTTTGAGAGCGAAAACGGGAAAAAACAAAAAGTTGTATTTATTTTTCAAGATAACTATTTAATTCATTTCTGTTTTTATAAAATACATTTTGAAGAACAAACATTGTGGCAATTCATATCTTGCAGTAAAACTGCAGTAAAACCCCCTCTTCATATTTCGAGGCTGCGTTAAGATATTGACTCAGAGACGGACCAAGCCACGCTCAGGTAATACCTCACATCCTCTCTAAGCGTTATCGTCGTACTGTTGTCTATACTGCCAGGGGTGTTGTCAGTTGTAATCGTGTACCCATTTGTTTGAACACCACTCTTAGATCTGCTACTGTAACTCAAAAGAGAAGCCCACTGTGGTCTGCTCACCCAGTGCTTTTAGTTCAAATGTGAATTCCATAAACTTGAATACCCCGTCGCTTTTCAAATCAAATAGAGGGCTTGGGCTGTTGCACGATAGCAACCAAAACCCATGTAAGTCAGTTTATAACATTCCATCACTGGTTACTCTGAGAGACATTCTTAATTCTGATATTAATATTGAGGGTTATCACATGTTCAGAGCTGACAGACAGGGTAGAGGTGGCGGAGTGGCTATTTTTATTAAAATGTATTTATCGGTCTCTATACTGAAATCAATTTTTCTTCCAAAACATTTGAGCTACTATCTTTAAGCCTTTGTCTGGGGGAAAAAGTATCCATAACTGTTATAGGGGTCTACCGTGCTCCCTCGGCTAACCTTTGTGCACTCGTGGAGTAAACTAGTTTGTCGACTTTTATTAAATCAGAAGTTATTATTATCCTGGGTGGCCTAAATTATGGTTGGGAAATGCAGGCTTCAGACAATCTAAAAAACATGTGTAATGATCTAAACCTAACCCACCTGGTGACTAAGCCTACACGGCCCATAGAGATCCTTCAAATTTTAACAAATATAACACATGACCAAAAGTATGTGGACCTGCTCGTCGAACATCTCATCCCAAAATCATGGGCATTAATATGGAGTTGATCCCCCCCTTTTGCCGCTATAACAGCCTCCACTCTTCGGGGAAGGCTTTCTACTAGATGTTGGAACATAGCTGCGGGGACTTGCTTCCATTCAGTCAAGTTCTTCCACACCGATCGCGACAAATCATTTCAGTATGGACCTCACTTTGTGCACATGGGGGCATTGCCATGCTGAAACAGTAAAGGGCCTTCCTGAAACTTGGAAGCACATAATCGTCTAGAATGTAATTGTATGCTGTAGCGTGAAGATTTCCCTTCACTGGAACTAAGGGGCCTAGCCCGAACCATGAAAAACAGCCCCAGACCATTATTCCTCCTCAACCAAACGTTACAGTTGGCACTACGCATTCGGGCAGGTAACGTTCTCCTGGCATCCACCAAACCCAGATTCGTCCGTCGGACTGCTAGATGGTGAAGCGTGATTCATCACTCCAGAGAACGCATTTCCACTGCTCCAGAGCCCAATGGCGGCGAGCTTTACACCACTCCAGCCGACGCTTGGCATTGCGCATGGTGATCTTAGGCTTGTGTGCGGCTGCTCGGCCATGGAAACCCATTTCATGAAGCTCCTAATGAACAGTTCTCGTGCTGATGTTGTTTCCAGAAGCAGTTTAGTGAACTCTGTGCTAAGAGTGTGCAAAGCTGTCATCAAGGCAAAGGGTGGCTACTTTGAAGAATCTAAAATATATTTTGATTTGTTTAACACTTTTTTTAGTTACTACATGATTCCATGTGTTATTTCATAGTTTTGATGTATTCACTATTATTCTACAATGTAGAAAATAGTAAAAATAAAGAAAAACCCTGGAATGAGTAGGTGTGTCCAAACTTTTGACTGGTACTGTGTGTGCACACACACACACACATATATATATATATACACATACATACAGCTGTGGAAAAAATTAAGAGACCACTGCAAATTTCTCTTAAATCAGCATCTCTACATGTTTGACAGCCATTCCATTCCAGTGTCTGTTGAATTCCAACACAGGCACACCTCATTCTACTGAATTAAGTACTGATTAGGTGATCACCTGAACCAAATCTTATTTAAAATTAGGAAAAGTATAAAAACCACTGCTGTGGTCATCACTATCCTCTTGCAATAGGACCAGCTGGATGGTAAAAACAGTGCTAATAGTACCTCAAAAGTAATATTAATAAAAAAAAAAAATATTAACCATGCCAAAAGAGGAAAGTTGAGTGAGTAAAAGAAGGGTTCAATTCTGGCTTTCTGGCAGAGGGATACAGTGAGCATCAGGTTGCGCCCATCCTTAAAAATTCAAAGACGGCGGTTCATAAGAACAAGGTCAAGCAGCAGACATTGGGGACAACAAAGCTACAGACCGGCAGAGGGTGAAAACGGGATGACCGCCAACTTATTCGAATGTCACTCAACAACCATAGGATGACATCAAGTGACCTACAAAAATAATTGCAAACGGCAGCTGGGGTGAAGTGCATGGCGAGGACGGTTCAAATCAGGCTCCTAGGGGCAGGGCTGAAGTCGTGCAAAGCTAGAAAAAAGCCCTTCATCAATGAGAAGCAAAGAAGAGCCAGGCTGAGGTTTGCAAAATACCATAAGGATTGGACCGTAGAGGACTGGAGTAAGGTAATCTTCTCTGATGAGTCCAATTTTCAGCTTTGCCCAACACCTGGTCGTCTAATGGTTAGACGGAGACCTGGAGAGGCCTACAAGCCACAGCGTCTCGCACCCACTGTGAAATTTGGTGGAAGATCGGTGATGATCTGGGGGTGCTTCAGCAAGGCTGGAATCGGGCAGATTTGTCTTTGTGAAGGACGCATGAATCAAGCCACGTACAAGGTTGTCCTGGAAGAAAACTTGCTTCCTTTTACTCTGACATTGTTCCCCAACTCTGAGGATTGTTTTTTCCAGCAGGACAATGCGCCATGCCACACAGCCAGGTCAATCAAGGTGTGGATGGAGTATATATATATATATATATATATATATATATATATATATATATATATACACACACATACACACAGTTGAAATCGGAAGTTTACATACACCTTAGCCAAATACATTTAAACTCAGTTTTTCACAATTCCTGACATTTAATACTAGTAAAAATTCCCTGTCTTAGGTCAGTTAGGATCAACACTTTATTTTAAGAATGTGAAATGTCAGAATAATAGTAGAGAGAATGATTCATTTCAGCTTTTATTTATTTCATCACATTCCCAGTGGGTCAGAAGTTTACATACACTCAATTAGTATTTGGTAGCATTGCCTTTAAATTGTTTAACTTGGGTCAAACGGGTAGCCTTCCACAAGCTTCCCACAATAAGTTGGGTGAATTTTGGCCCATTCCTCCTGACAGAGCTGGTGTAACTGAGTCAGGTTTGTAGGCCTCCTTGCTCACACACGCTTTTTCAGTTCTGCCCACAAATGTTCTATAGGATTGAGGTCAGGGCTTTGTAATGGCCACTCCAATACCTTGACTTTGTTGTCCTTAAGCCATTTTGCCACAACTTTGCTTGAACGTGGTACCTTCAGGCGTTTGGAAATTGCTCCCAAGGATGAACCAGACTTGTGGAGGTCTCCCATTTTTCTCTGAGGTCTTGCCTGATTTCTTTAGATTTTCCCATGATGTCAAGCAAAGAGGCACTGAGTTTGAAGGTAGGCCATGAAATACATCCAAAGGTACACCTCCAATTGACTCAAATTATGTCAATTAGCCTATCAGAAGCTTCTAAAGCCATGACATCATTTTCTGGAATTTTCCAAGCTGTTTAAAAGGCACAGTCAACTTAGTGTATGTAAACTTCTGACCCACTGGAATTGTGATACAGTGAATTAGAAGTGAAATAATCTGTCTGTAAACAAATTACTTGTGTCATGCACAAAGTAGATGTCCTAACCGACTTGCCAAAACTATAGTTTGTTAACAAGAAATTTGTGGAGTGGTTGAAAAACGAGTTTTAATGACTCCAACCTAAGTGCATGTAAACTTCCGACTTCAACTGTATAGTTAATGTGCATTTTATATTGTATTATACATAGCGCATTTGGAAAAGAGACCTAGGTCTCAATAGGTCTTCCCTGTCAAAATAAAGGTGAAATTAAAAATACTTTCTAGTAATTGTAAAGTCATGTCTTTCTATACTATACCACAACAAATGTTTCCAATCTGTGTTGGAAAGATCTTTTTTTAGAGCTGATCCGATTGGTCAAAAGCCCAATTAGTGAAGAAAATATTAGAATTGGGCTGCCTGTGTAAACGCAGTCAGACACACAAATACACATGGCATGCACTGATAAAAGTTGAGAGGCTTGCTAGAGCACCATTCTTTTAGTCAATGGCAAAGGCATAGCTAGTGACGAAGTGACTTTTGGCCACCAGTGTGTGCCAGTAATGAATGATTATGCAGACAAAGTTTAAGAAATAAAGTAAGGCTGTTACCTGTCTCTGGGAGTCATTGAAGTAGGCTGGCACGGTGACCACAGCATTCTTCACATTGTGACCCATGTAGTTCTCTAAAACCAAGACAATGTTACAATGAGTGCATGTTTTTTAGCACACAGACAAGGGTATTTGGAACCAGAGAATTGGCATACCAGTTTTCCCTCTGGGGGCAATGAAGATTGATTAATAGGTAGGTTACCTGCTGTCTCCTTCATCTTCATCAGCACGAAGGCACCAGCCTGGCTGGGGGAGTAGAGTTTTCCATGGGCCTCGACCCAGGCATCACCATTGGAAGCACGGACAATCTTGTAGGGCACGTTCTTCCTGTGAAGCCACAATGAGAACCCTGTCATGAATTTATCTACACCTCAAAATAATGATGCCTTACAATGGCTAGTAAGGTATATAAGAGATATATAGCAAAACACACTCACAGGTCCTTCTGAACCTCTGCGTCATCGTAACGACGACCGATGAGACGCTTGGTGGCATAGAGGGTGTTGTTAGGGTTGGTGACTGCCTGTCTTTTGGCTGGCATGCCAACCAGTCTCTCACCGTCAGCTGTGAAGGCGACCACTGAAGGTGTTGTCCTTGCTCCCTCTGCATTCTCCAGTACCTGTCACAACAAACTATTCAGTAACACTCTAGAAAAAGGACTATCGAAAGATGATTTCAGAGAGGTTCTCTTCATCACACAGGTCAAACATTCGTAGTTAAATCAGTGCTGAAATGATAACCTGTACTTCTTCATCCACATTGCTTGCTCAACTGCTGATGTAAAAAGGGCTTTATAAATAAATGTGATTGATAACATGCCAGAGAGTGACAACATTACCATCTCAAAACTTCAACTGACCTTTGCTTGTTTGCCCTCCATAACAGCCACACAGGAGTTTGTAGTACCCAGGTCAATCCCAATCACTGATCCTTTGATTGCCTCTGATCTGGAAAACAAAGTAAAGTCAATCAAGGTAAGCACAAATGGTCAGATGTTCTTGGGTGCTATATTGATTGTAAAAAGGGCATAATGAATACAATTTGATTGGTTGATTAATGCATTTAAATATTTATTTATTTATTTGGAAATAGAGGAAGAAACTTCCGTAACGAATACTCACGAATAGTCACGTCTGGCCATAGCTCTGAGAGCATCTTGCTGAAATCCATTCCAGCAAGCCTATGGGGGAAATATTGGTTAGCTACCATATCATGACTACTTATTAGTGAAATCTGTCCTAAACCCCTTTTCAACAAATAAATGCAAACAAACTGGTCTATTTTAAATTAACACAGGGCATTGACACACAATAATCAAAATGTGGTCTAAAACAGTGTCTATGAATGCATTTGTATTTATTAAGGATCCCCGTCAGCTGCTGCCAAGGCAGCAGCTACTCTTCCTGGGGTCCAGCAACATTAAGGCAGTTTAGATTGAAATAGCTACATAACTTGTCTAAAATGATGTTTGGTTATGACATTTGAACATCATGCCCTGGGACACCACACTGAAGGTCACAGATGTTATATCCTCGTGAGACAATAACGCACCCCTTTATAACAAGACCGGCAAATTGCATTAGCTTGTTAACATTACCTTACACAAAATAACAAAGGGCTTGAAACCCCCGTTTGAGTGAGTTGATACGGACTCACTGGGTGGCGATTTAAAACGCATTGAATTAACACGAGGTGGTTATGCAAACATCTATGTTAGATCAGTAGACGGTCTTGGAATTCAATGACTTCAAGCAGGTAGCTAGCTAGCCATCTACTTGTCCCGGCCTTAGTAAGCTCCCACTATAGTCGCTAATGTACATTACTTGGTATGTCTATTCAGACGAAGAACACATTATGTAGTTAAAGAAAACATCTAACCTAACTCTGGCTAGACGAAAAGTTAGCTAGCTGGCTACTGAAAGTTAACTAGTTAACTAACAGTACAACTAGTCACGCCATACCAGGCTAACGTTAGCTGGCTAGCTCTTCTTGATGGGAGCCTTCCATTAAGATAGTTAACATTAGCTAGCATATTCTCTGACAAACAGTTAGTTATCCGACATGACTATTGTTAACTAGTTTTCTTTTTTCGGAATGTCAGCTTTATCAATCAGACAGTAGTTAGCTAGTAGCCAAAGATCTTAACTTGCTACTGTAGCTGCGACATTTAGCTAACGTTGCTATAACTAGCCATTACTGCTTGAATTAGTTATCCTTCATGTCCAATTATACCTATTGGAAACATTTAAACTAACATATTATTGGTCAACTGTCTAACAATTGTGGCTGATTTACCTTCTTTATCAAGGAGGACACACTTCTTGAGCAGTTTGGAGAGGGGAGAGACCTTGAAGCTGTTCTTGCAACACTCAACATTTTGACAATTCTGGTAGCAAGATAGCTGGCTTTAAAATGGAGCCCCAATGAAAATCCAAGTTCTTGACCTTATGTCGAATTTAAAGATTACCCAGCTGTCTGTATATCGTATTTATCTAGAAAGATACAATTCCCAAGATAAAACGAAGACTGTCTTTCTCCTGTCAGACCCGGTATGGTAGCACGACTACTCTTCACCCAACAACGTAGTTGCCTTGAAGCTACGGACTTCTCGAATTATCCAACACATGGGTCGCTCCATGCATTGTGAAACTGACCCTTTTTAGTAGCCTAAAGATTGCCTGAGTGAAATGATTTATTTTGAAATAAAAATACAAAGTTTTCCATGTATTATATTTAATTATCACAGACTAAATACTCACAGAACACCAGGAATTTATGTTTAGTGGGCAGTATGATTATTTTATATGATACATTCTGCTAAAACATAATCATGCTCAGACGCGGGCATCATACACCATTGGGCTTGTGAAGGTCATTTAGAAAAAGGGGTGAACATTTTCACGTGAATTACATCAGTGATGCCGGTGTCTGGTCTGATGAAACATCACTACATTTGGATAAAGTACCTACATTTTGAACGTTAATGAAAGTACATGACCATATCAAGGGATCAGCCGACATTTTGCATTTCTGCATATTACTACTCTGTTTGACTCTATTGGACTTTACATTACACTCTCATGTGTGTCACCCTTTACAACACAGCTCATCAACATGCATTAATGAAGGGCTGGCTATTTATTACCCCCTCTCTGATGTGGGCACAACTGGCAACATAAAACCCAACCGATGCCAGAGATGTAAAACCCTAACAAGAAAGCCTCATTGAACATTTTTCAAGTACTACGCCACAAGATGGTGCACAGGTCATGCTGTCTTCTTCTTCTTACATTTACATTTCGCAGAGGCTCTTATCCAGAGCGACTTACAGTTAGTGAGTGCATACATTTTCATACTGGTTCCCCATGGGAATCGAACCCACAACCCTGGCGTTGCAAGCGCCATGCTCTACCAACTGAGCTACACGGGACTCTTCTTCTTCTTCTTCTTCTTCTTCTTCTTCTTCTTCTTCTGTATTGGCGAATCGCACCCATTTAACAGGTGCATACACCGTCACCTACTGTATTGGTGATGTAACTTCGAAGTTCAATGCACTTTGTGATATAAAAAGGTGAAAAAAGGACAGGGAAAATGGAAGAAAAAATTGCCACACCAATCCTTTACCTATTAAAACCCCACCACCCCATTCCACTACTTGGCCCTATCTGATCCTATACCAGGCTAGCAGCCTGGGAGGACGAGACACTAGAGTTTAACACACCTAACTCTTCTGCAGTAAAATCTCACCAAAGTATTTCTCTGCAGCTGCCACCACATCTATTTTCTGTGATTTATGTTCCATTTCTGCAGTACAGTTGATAACCATGGCAATGAACGCTAAGAAGCCAATCTTACTGTAGCACGTTATTCATTTCGCTCTCTGTTGGCCTCGGCCTACTCACAGGGAGCCTCTTAGGATCCCTCTCCCTGGACTCATCCTCTTCTACTACTCTTTTCACTGCCTCAGCATACGATACCTTCTGTACTACTCTGACCCTGACCCTTTCTCTCACCGGACACTTCTGATCCCCAGCAACATGGGTACCCCTACAGTTAACACACACAGCTTTTCCCATGATACTACACATTCCTTTGTCCCATGCCCTCCTGCACACTTCTCACATCTCGGAATCTCCCTCCTACACACTGCTGCAACATGGCTATAAGCTGGGCACCTTTAAAACGCTTAATGGGTTCGGGACAAAGCTCTCACGGGATAACTGGCATATCCTAACTTGACTTTGTCGGGTAAAGACTCTGCATTAAAACTCAACTTCTCTGTTTCACCACGCTCTTCACCGGGTCTGCGTCGCACCAAACGGCGGGCTTCGCGGACACCAGGAATCTTCAACTTCAGTTGATCCTCCTCAACACTTAATGCCACCCCAGTTGTGTGGTCCTCTTTGAGCACCAGTCTACTTTTGGCCTCACTCACCAACTACAATAATAAAATGTGAGATTGGCCTCTTCACAGGAGACAGTGACAGCAAAGAGACTGGATATAAGCTGTCAGTGCACTTCCATGTCAAATAGGCTACAATTGCTTTCTTACACGTCCATTCAATACATCCAATGGGAAATAACTTGTCTCTCTCAATCTTGTTCCTGATTAAATGCATTGGGTCCTTAGGGCAGAGGGAAAAATCTACTGTATTACTTTACCTTTGCCTTTTAAAGATTTGAGGATTTTAAGATTCAAGCATTTATCAAATCAAATCCAATTGTATTTGTCACATGCGCTGAATACAACAGGTGTAGACCTTACCGTGAAATGCTTACTTAC
This sequence comes from Coregonus clupeaformis, assembly GCF_020615455.1. Lineage (NCBI taxonomy): Eukaryota > Metazoa > Chordata > Actinopteri > Salmoniformes > Salmonidae > Coregonus > Coregonus clupeaformis. The sequence continues at coordinate 5,938,115 of NC_059193.1, forward strand.
AAGCCCTTAACCAACAATGTAGTTCAAGAAATAGAGTTAAGAAAATATTTACTAAATAACGAGGCTATATACAGGGGGTACCGGTGCCGAGTCAATGTGCAGGGGTACAGGTTAGTAATTTGTAGGGGGGGTGAGTCAATGTAAATAGTCCGGGTGGCCATTTGATTAATTGTTCAGCAGTCTTATGGCTTGGGGGTAGAAGCTGTTAAGGAGCCTTTTGGACCTTGACTTGGCGCTCCGGTACCGCTTGCCATGCGGTAGGAGAGAGAACATTCTATGACTTGGGTGACTGGAGTCTTTGACAATTTTTTGGGCCTTCCTCTGACACCGCATAGTATATAGGTCCTGGATGGCAGGAAGCTTGGCCCCAGTGATGTACAGGGCAGTACGCACTACCCTCTGTAGCGCCTTGCGGTCGGATGCCGAGCAGTTGCCATACCAGGCGGTGATGCAATCGGTCAGGATGCTCTCGATGGTGCAGCTGTAGAACTTCTTGAAGATCTGGGGACCCATGCCAAATCTTTCAGTCTCCTGAGGGGGAAAAGGTGTTGTCGTGCCCTTTTCACAGACTGTCTTGGTGTGTTTGCACCATGATAGTTTGTTGGTGATGTGTACACCAAGGAACTTGAAACTCTAGACCCGCTCCACTACAGCCCCGTCGATGTTAATGGGGGCCTGTTCGGCCCTCCTTTTCCTGGAGTCCACGATCAGCTCCTTTGTCTTGCTCACATTGAGGGAGAGGTTGTTGTCCTGGCACCACACTGCCAGGTCTCTGACCTCCTCTCTGTAGGCTGTCTCATCGTTGTCGGGGATCACGCCTACCACTGTTGTATCATCAGCAAACTTAATGATGGTGTTGGAGTCGTGCTTGGCCACCCAGTCGTGGGTGAACAGGGAGTCCAGGAGGGGACTAAGCACGCACCCCTGAGGGGCCCCAGTGTTGAGGATCAGTGTGGCAGATGTGTTGTTGCCTACCCTTATCACCTGGGGGCGGCCCATCAGGAAGTCCAGGATCCAGTTGCAGAGGGCGTTGTTTAGTCCCAGGGTCCTTAGCTTGGTGATGAGCTTTGTGGGCACTATGGTGTTGAATGCTGAGCTGTAGTCAATTAACAGCGTTCTCACATAGGTGTTGCCTTTTGTCCAGGTGGGAAAGGGCAGTGTGGAGTGTGATTCAGATTGCGTCATCTGTGGATCTGTTGGGGCGGTATGCGAATTGGAGTGGGTCTAGGGTTTCCGGGATGATGGTGTTGATGTGAGTCATGACCAGCCTTTCAAAGCACTTCATGGCTACCGACGTGAGTGCTACAGGGCGGTAGTCATTTAGGCAGGTTACCTTCACTTTCTTGGGCACAGGGACTATGGTGATCTGTGTGAACATGTAGGTATTACAGACTCAGTCAGGGAGAGGTTGAAAATGTCAGTGAAGACACTTGCCAGTTGGTCCGCGCATGCTCTGAGTACACGTCCTGGTAATCCGTCTGGCCCCGCGGCCTTGTGAATGTTGACCTGTTTTATACTATGAGGACAAAAACAGTGCATGTTGGTTGGCCCTGTAGAACGTCAGCGAAAGGGGCGGAACCTGCACACTGACTGCTATAACTCAGACAAAACTTTGTCATCACAATCAGCATGAGATGATGAGACCTGTGAGACCAAATTAAGTTGTCCCTAATCACAGATCTAGAATCCCACTCCCATTGCCTACCCCCATTCTTAACCTTAACCCTAAAGTGGATGAAAAAAATCTCCCACCCAGTATCGGTGGTTTAGTTTAGAGGTATATTCCACCCTATTCTAGGGAGCTAGGGAAGTGACCGAGGTGTGTTGTGTGGACATGCTTGCTGAAGAGATGGTGTTATGTAGGCTAACACATGTAATAATCTCATAAAAGATACTATATAGTAAATGATACAGAACTTTTAACATCACAGTAAGATGATTGGGCTTTCCCACTAGATAATATTTGAAAAATGATTCCCCCATATAATGAGGGATTGAAACAAGGTGGTAATTCTCCCGAGTGGCGCAGTGGTCTAAGGCACTGCATCGCAGTGCTAGCTGTGCCACTAGAGATCCTGGTTCGTATCCAGGCTCTGTCGTAGCCGGCCGCGACCGGGAGACCCATGGGGTGGCGCACAATTGGCCCAGCGTCGTCCAGGGTAGGGGAGGGAATGGCCGGCAGGGATGTAGCTCAGTTGGTAGAGCATGGCGTTTGCAACGCTAGGGTTGTGGGTTCGATTCCCACGGGGGTATGAAAAATAATAATGTATGCACTCACTAACTGTAAGTCGCTCTGGATAAGAGCGTCTGCTAAATGACTAAAATGTAAAATGTAATTCAACAAAGTGATTTGGTCAACGAGGCCCACCTGTGGTCATGCCACTGTTAGATAAGGGCCTCTTCTCTCCTTTCAGAGAAAAATAAGTGACATGGTAAAGGCATATTACTCACTTTTTAAACATAATTATGAGTAGAGAAACATCTCATTTGTAGTTGTGTAATCTCGGAAACACAGAATTAAAATCGCACATAATTGTTACGTGCGTTTGTCCACTAGAGATTAATAGATGTGGACTACAACTGACCCCTAATCCATATAATTTGATAATTATTATTCACATTTATCAATGTATTTATTGATTTTAAATGGATTCAATGTTAATAGGACATCTTTGGAAGCTTTTTTTATGTCCAAAATAACATTTACAAATAGTCTGAACAACACTGCATGATAAGTATAGATTCTATGATTTAGATTAGGTGTGTGCTCTGAGGGGAACTGCCACAAACAGACTTCTCTGGCAAGCTGTCTTGATGCTAGTCTTAAGTCAAGGGCTCTCTGGAGCCCAGCTGAACCGAAGAACAAAAGCTTCTGTTCAAAACGGCTGTTACGGAAAATACTGAATAGGGTGCTCCTCTGCCTCTCTTGGAGGCAACACAGAGACCAGTAGTAATGTCCAGTTTGAACCAGTCTCGTCAAGAACGCACAGTGCATCACTAGTCTAGGGAGTGTGTGAGAGAAAGAGTGAAAGTAAGCTTGCACAAGAAAGCAGACCTTCATGGGGCTGTGTACCAGCAAGTCTGCGGTGTCACTGGCCCCCAGCGCAGAGGCCCCCAGCGCAGAGGCAGGCACCCGGCCAGGAGACGGCAGTCCAGGGCGGACACCAGTTTGGGAGGAGCACACGTCCGCAATGCAGGGCACCAAGGCTAAGGCAGAGGCCGGTGTACGGAGCGGAGGGCCTAACCCCACAGCTAAGGGCTACCTGGAGCTGGGAGGGAAAGGTGAGGGGAAGCCCCAGATGTCCCGGGAGGCAGAGGAGGAGGAAGATGACACAGGGGATGAGCTGGAGGAGCTGCTGAACTTCTCAGACAGTGAAGTGAGCCTGAAGAGTGAGTTCCTTGAATGAAGAGACAAGATGGAGAATTATAATTTTTAAATCCCCTTTATTGGGTCAAGCACCTACAGTACATCAACATTCAACCCTCAGACGTCATGCATCACGCGCTCATGGTGTTTGAAAGGGTTTAAAAGGATAACTCTGGATCCCCCTCATCATCAACAGAGCACTACACAGGATGTAGAGGAGTAGCTATATCAACTCCGGATCCCTCTCATCATCAACAGAGCACAACACAGGATGTAGAGGAGTAGCTTTATTGTGTCATAATGGTCAACAATCTTGGATTTTCAGCCAGTACCAATTCCCTGCTATGTGTTATGTGCCTCATGGAGGTACATGGTCCAGGAGTAGACCTAGAATCCAGGCAACTTGATCTATCTTGTAAAATAAAATGTTACACTATAGAAGGGATAGGAAACTGGCGACCCACAGACGCCCCTTTTGTAGGCCAGCTGATCAAATTTTGGTTGTGCATCAGCAGTTTGTCTCTTGTTATGTCAGTCACTGACAGTCACTCAATTAGCCCATGTCAGCTAACATTTTTTAGATTGGTAAATTAGTCTAGCGGCCAGCTATCTAAACCTGTAGTAATCATGGTCGAATTATCGACCGGGGGGCCCCCATTGATTTTGTTAGTCACTCTTACTCATATATCATATTAAAAACTGCAGGCAAAATGTGTAGAACTGCAGGAAATTAGCTATAAAACTGCTAATGTTTCTCTCCGTTCATGGCAAAATTAGTAGAATTTAAGGAAATTAACTCTCCGCTGTTAAGAGGAGGACCGCTAAAATGTGCAAGGTGTTTGGCTCACACTTAGGGCCCCCAAAAGGCTAGGGCCGGCTCTGACTGCATGTGGGGGTATGGATGTGGGTATGAGGCCCCTCATGATGAGTTCAGATTTTTTTGTGGCCCCCACCCCCATCAAAGTTGTCCATCTCTGATGTAGACATTTGTAACTCACCATAGTCTAATCTAAAGAATATAGCTCACCATAGTCTAATCTAAAGAATATAGCTCACCATAGTCTAATCTAAAGAATATAGCTCACCATAGTCTAATCTAAAGAATATAACTCACCATAGTCTAATCTAAAGAATATAGCTCACCATAGTCTAATCTAAAGAAAATAGCTCACCATAGTCTAATCTAAAGAATATAACTCACCATAGTCTAATCTAAAGAATATAGCTCACCATAGTCTAATAAAAGGTCAGTGTTTTGTTAAACTAGACTGAGCTGAGGAAGTAAACTAACTGATGTTACTGTATGTTGAATTCCGTTCCATTAACATCTTGTATGCAGTGTAATATATCAATTTGAATTGTAATTTTTTTAACTCCTTTTAGCGTTATTTCAACAACAGTGTTCCTTAATAAATTGTATCTGTGCACAATAACATAGCAGTTGGTATTGCTTTCAAAGAAAATAACTTCTTCACCCCATGTTCTTATCTCCACTTTTTCCCAGCATGTCAGTAATTCAGGTTGATGTGTAGAGTGACCTTTTTTGAAAAGCACGTTGCTGGTGTGGGCATCAGTATTTTTTGTGCACGGTTCATCACGGGGAAAGCCAAGTGTTGAGTTTGATGTGGTCAATAATGTTTGATTTATAACTATTTTACCATCTATCAGCATGCATCTTTGTGTAGTAAAAGATAACATCTGTTTATAGCCAAAGGTTGGCAATTTTTGTTAAAGGGGCAAACTGCAGTTCATACAAGTGTTTACCCCACCACTGTTATAGTAAATAGCTGAGGGATGGGATTGGAGAAATGTAACCACTCTCAAATTCTTAGACAGAGCAATGGATTCAAGGATTGAACATCAATGATATCACAAATATAGTTTTTTTTTATCATGTTCTGAGGCTATATAGTGTTTGTTGACAGTTAAATGTTTTATACAATGGAGTAAAACAAGCTTATATTTGGGTTTCTGGTGGGGTACTACAGTTGAACTAAGCTCATGAGGCATTTATAAGTTATATTCAAGAATCAATGGGTATATATAAAATCAAATCCAATTTTATTTGTCACATGTGCCGAATACAACTGGTGTAGACTTAACTGTGAAATGCTTGCTTACGAGCCCTTACCAATGATGCAGTTTAAAATAGTTTAAAATAGTAACACAAGAGGAATAAAATAAAATACACAAGAATATATCATTAATATTATTATATAATGAATTTAAAAGTTTTAAAAAATGGATGTACCAATTGCAGATTGCCCATTTAAAATGATGTGGCAAAATGTATGGGGCACTGATTTTTTTACAGTCTGTAAGATTGTCAAAGGCTTTTTATGCAAATGAATGAATAGTTGAGATAACAAAACTCCTAAGTAGTAAATAATGACTAAGTTCCTGCCAGAAAGATGGAAGATCACCCAAGGAAATGACACAAATGATTTCAGTGATATGTGGCACACATCAGACTCATGCCATTACTAAAGTTGCCTGTGTGGGAGAATATAGTATGACAAATAATTATAGTGAGAAAACTGGCAAAAGGGATTCCCCAATAGTTTGGAAATTTCAACAATGGGTCTTAAATGCTGCCACACAGGTCCAGAACCAAGTCATTAGGAACCAGTAGTCTACTTGCAATGCACAAAGGTACAATGCTTATTCTGCTGCTCTCGATGATTAGTCTGGCTGCCTGATCTCCAGCACAATGCCTAGGAAGATCTCTGGATAGTCTGGCTGCCTCATCTCCAGCACAACGCCTAGGAAGATCTCTGGATAGTCTGGCTGCCTCATCTCCAGCACAACGCCTAGGATGATCTTTGGATAGTCTGGCTGCCTGATCTCCAGCACAACGCCTAGGAAGATCTCTGGATAGTCTGGCTGCCTCATCTCCAGCACAACGCCTAGGATGATCTTTGGATAGTCTGGCCGCCTCATCTCCAGCACAATGCCTAGGAAGATCTCTGGAGCATGATAGAGATATAAATAATTATATTGAAATAGTACTTAAGGTAAGATAGTTATAACTACACTAAAACATTTTTGACAATTGTTCAAGTCCAGACAACGTTTAGAGATGAAAGTAATGTAATCAATGTTACCTTTGTGTCCTGAACCACAGAACTGTCCTGAAGGCTGCAGCACTACAGATCCGGGTTCGAGCCCGGGCTGTGTCGCAGCCGGCCACGACCGGGAGACCCATGAGGCGACGCACAATTGGCGTAGCGTCATCCGGGTTAGGGGAGGGTTGTCCTTGGCCGGCCGGGATGTCCTTGTCCCATCGCGCTCTAGCGACTCCTGAAATTCTGGACATGGCAGAGATAACTGAAGAGCCATGAAATTACTATTACAAAGATCTTACCAGATGTACGTGTTATTCTCTGTCATTGAAGGGCTTTCAGCTGGCCGCTCACTGTGAACCAGTGGTGTCTCCGAAGGTGTTTCTGGAGCGGCTGAAAAAAGTGTTCGAAAAACTCAACACCCTCCACTATACACCCAACTGATCAACTATAACAACATTGTTTCTATATTATTTTCTCTATCATTTCTTTATTGACTGTTTATCCATTTGAAATTGTATTAAACAAGTGGACTGAATAGCTTACATTACAAGCCTCCTATACGCTGATCAACCATAACACAATTATTTCTATATGCTGTATTTATCATTTATTTATTCACTATTTCAGAATTTGAAATTGTATTGCTAATCATTGGATAAACACCTGAAACAGACATATCTACTACTGCGTTTGCTTTTCCTGTATTGACTTCATTGTGAAATGACCAGTAAATTAGATAATATAGCCTAGGTCTGAATGTAGGTCTATGTATGGCAAAGTGCATCATAGATAAATCTGTCTGAAGAATATTAGAGCCATATCTTTTGTTGACCTTTAAATTCTGGTGTTGACCTTTCAATTCTTGGGGTTAGAAACGAAATTTCTATCTAATCCTAAACCAGCATGATACAAATCATGTAAGAAACAATAAAGAAAACATTGGATGTTTTTGGACATTGGAATACTTGAGGTGTTTGATATGGCTTCATACCTAGGTAGCTTCTAGGCTCTCCAACAACAAACTAACAACTGGCTAAACAACATTTGTGGCAACTGGCGATCAAACGTGAAACTCTTGGGGGACAGCATTATAAGTGCCCGCTAGGTGGCGCTATTCTATTGCGGGGATTTGGAGAAGGTAAAACAGCTAGTCCAACGTAGTGCTCCACCTACCTAGAGATGCGCTAGCGTGTCAAAAGCATTCGGGAAGTAGGCGATTGGGCGAAACGTTACAAACAGTGAAGTGAAGTAGGCGACAATAAAAAGGAGACACTAAAGAATCCGAAAATGCAACCTCCTCCCAGAAAGGTAAGAATTTGAAAAAATATAGATATTTTTTAATTCACAATTATGTCAAATGACATGAACAATAGAGATGTCGGAGGTTGAAAGATGTTGAAAGAACCTCCGACATCTCTTATTTTCATTTGCCACTTGCCACAGTTGATTTGACATAATTGTGGAGTTTCTGAAAATGTAAGTTGTTATTGCGAATTCTTTCACACGAGGTGAACTGTTTAATAGAAAATGTATAGAAAAGTCCTACTCCTAACTGTGAAGTAGTCTTAATTTGAATTTGGTCGTTTTCACTTGTGGCATTTTCTTAGGTTCCAAGTAATGATGTCAGCACCCTTATAATGCTCAATGCACATTTTGCACCATTACTTCTGCTATTGCTTATATTCAAACGTCCACAATACACAATGCACACAGAGAGAAAGAGAGAGAGAGAGAGAGAGAGAGAGAGAGAGAGAGAGAGAGAGAGAGAGAGAGAGAGAGAGAGAGAGAGAGAGAGAGAGTGATAGAGAGATAATTAACATCAGTGCATGTACAGTTTCCGTGTCGGAGCTAAGTGGATACTTGGTCTCTGATGTTGCTGACTGACCTTCAGACTGAAGGCTTCCGCTGATGTACCCAGAGGCGGACTTGGACAAAAATTAAACACTGGCATTTAAGCCACACACATCACCGCGCCCTCACCCCCATAAATATCATACCCCCCTGTTATTGGTAATGGTGAGAGGTTAGCATGTCTTGGGGGTATGATCTTTGTGCATCTGTAACTTTCTCACTCACGATTCCTTCATGAGTATCCGTTAATCATGGTAGCATCCACATTAATGTAGAAGTGTTCTGAAACATATTATATTCTTATTTACAATAAAAGTGACTCCAAAATGACACGATACATTATATAACATTAATTTCTATTGGGCACAAAATAATCGGAAACACAACCAAAACAAACTGTAAATGCATTCTGTGGGAAGCATTGGAATCAACATGGGCCAACAACCCTGTGGAACGCTTTCCACACGTTGTAGAGTCCATGCCCCGACGAATACTATGTACAAGAAGTGCTGTAATTTCTAAACGGTTCACCCGATATGGATGTAAATACCCTCAAATTAAAGCTGACAGTCTGCACTTTAATCTCATAGTCATTGTATCAAATCCAAAGTGCTGGAGTACAGAGCCAAAACAACAAACAATGTGTCTCTGTCTAAATACATTTGGACCTCACTGTAAATTCGAATAATGTGTTTTTATTGACTGGGTAGACTGTACTGTTTACATCCGCTTTATGCCTGTGCACGTGATGAATAAACTTTGATTTGATTTAGTCCCGGTGCTGGCTGGTCCTGATACAGGTATTTGTCACTGTGGTGATTGACAGGTGAAGGAGACCCAGCAGGTGAAGGTGGCCTTTGCAGAGCAGGTGGGGCGTCTGCAGAGCAAACAGCAGCAGGAGGTAGAACTCCTGGAGGACATCAGGTGTGACCATCCTGTCCCACCCTGCCCCATCCTACCTACCTGACTCTGCTATACCCTGACTTACTCTGCCATACCCTGCACCACCCTACCCCACCCTGGCCCACTGTCCCCCCCCCGCCCCCTACTCCATCTACCCCACCCTGGCCCACTGTCCCCCCCGCCCCCCGCCCCCTACTCCATCTACCCCTACCCTGGTCTCACTGTCCCCCCCCTCCATCTACCCTACCCTGGTCCACTGTCCCCCCCACTGTCCCCCCGCCCCCTACTCCATCTACCCCTACCCTGGTCCACTGTCCCCCCCACTGTCCCCCCCCCCGCCCCCTACTCCATCTACCCTACCCTGGTCCACTGTCCCCCCCCACTGTCCCCCCCGCCCCCCTACTCATCTTACTGGTCCACTGTCCCACTGTCCCCCCCGCCCCCTACTCCATCTACCCCACCCTGGCCCACTGTCCCCCCCCGCCCCTACTCCATCTACCCCACCCTGGCCCACTGTCCCCCCTTGCCCCCCATCCTGCTATACCCTTCCCCATCCTTCAGAAGCCTGTGTTTGTATAATACATACTGTACATATTTGATAATACTGTATGTATGACTCCAGTATGGCTGCAATTGGCCGTGTAGTCATAACAAGAACCATTAGATACACTAAGGATGCTGAGTGAAACAGAGAATGATTTATGGGATTGCTGACTAATGCGCTCTGACAATTACAGTTGAAGTTGGAAGTTTACATACACTTAGGTTGGAGTCATTAAAACTCGTTTTTCAACCACTCCACAAATTTCTTGTTAACAAACTATAGTTTTGGCAAGGCGGTTAGGACATCTACTTTGTGCATGACACAAGTAATTTTTCCAAAAATTGTTTACAGACAGATTATTTCACTTATAATTCACTGTATCACAATTCCAGTGGGTCAGAAGTTTACGTACACTAAGTTGACTGTGCCTTTAAACAGCTTGGAAAATTCCAGAAAATGATGTCATGGCTTTAGAAGCTTCTGATAGGCTAATTGACATAATTTGAGTCAATTGGAGGTGTACCTGTGGATGTATTTCAAGGCCTACCTTCAAACGCAGTGCCTCTTTGCTTGACATCATGGGAAAATCAAAAGAAATCAGCCAAGACCTCAGAAAAATAATTGTAGACCTCCACAAGTCTGGTTCATCATTGGGAGCAATTTCCAAACGCCTGAAGGTACCACGTTCATCTGTACAAACAATAGTACGCAAGTATAAACACCATGGGACCACGCAGCCGTCATACCGCTCAGGAAGGAGACGCGTTCTGTCTCCTAGAGATGAACGTACTTTGGTGCGAAAAGTGCAAATCAATCCCAGAACAACAGCAAAGGACCTTGTGAAGATGCTGGAGGAAACAGGTACAAAAGTATCTATTTCCACAGTAAAACGAGTCCTATATCGACATAACCTGAAAGGCCGCTCAGCAAGGAAGAAGCCACTGCTCCAAAACCGCCTTAACAAAGCCAGACTACGGTTTGCAACTGCACATGGGGACAAAGATCGTACTTTTTGGAGAAATGTCCTCTGGTCTGATGAAACAAAAATAGAACTGTTTGACCATAATGACCATCGTTATGTTTGGAGGAAAAAGGGGGATGCTTGCAAGCCGAAGAACACCAGGAAGGAAGGACAATTATGTGGATATATTGAAGCAACGTCTCAAGACATCAGTCAGGAAGTTAAAGCTTGGTAGCAAATAGGTCTTCCAAATGGACAATGACCCCAAGCATACTTCCAAAGTTGTGGCAAAATGGCTTAAGGACAACAAAGTCAAGGTATTGGAGTGGCCATCACAAAGCCCTGACCTCAATCCTATAGAAAATGTGTGGGCAGAACTGAAAAAGCGTGTGCGAGCAAGGAGGCCTACAAACCTGACTCAGTTACACCAGGTCTGTCAGGAGGAAGGGGCCAAAATTCACTCAACTTATTGTGGGAAGCTTGTGGAAGGCTACGCGAAACTTTTGACCCATGTTAAACAATTTAAAGGCAATGCTACCAAATACTAATTGAGTGTATGTAAACTTCTGACCCACTGAGAATGTGATGAAATAAATAAAAGCTGAAATAAATCATTCTCTCTACTATTATTCTGACATTTCACATTCTTAAAATAAAGTGGTGATCCTAACTGAACTAAGACAGAGAATTTGTACTAGGATTAAATGTCAGGAGTTTAAATGTCAGAGTTTAAATGTATTTGGCTAAGATGTATGTAAACTTCCGACTTCAACTGTATCTCTCTGAGATATATATATACAGTAGCAGTCAAAAGTTTGGACACACCTACTCATTCAAGTGTTTTTCTTTATTTTTACTATTTTCTACATTGCAGAATAATAGATCAAAACTATGAAATAACACATATGGAATCATGTAGTAACCAAAACAGTGTTAAATAAATCAAAATATGTTTTATATTTTATATTCTTCAAAGTAGCCACCCTTTGCCTTGATGACAGCTTTGCACACTCTTGGCATTCTCTCAACCAGCTTCATGAGGAATGCTTTTCCAACAGTCTTGAAGGAGTTCCCACATATGCTGACCACTTGTTGGCTGCTTTTCCTTCACTCTGTGGTCCAACTCATCCCAAACCATCTCAATTGGGTTGAGGTCGGGGGATTGTGGAGGCTAGGTCATCTGATGCAGCACTCCATCACTCTCCTTACACAGCCTGGAGGTGTGTTTTGGGTCATTGTCCTGTTGAAAAACAAATGATAGTCCCACTAAGCGCAAACCAGATGGGATGCCGTATCGCTGCAGAATGCTGTGGTAGCCATGCTGGTTAAGTGTGCCTTGAATTCTAAATAAATCACTGACAGTATCACCAGCAAAGCACCCCCACACCATCACACCTCCTCCTTCATGCTTCACAGTGGGAAACACATATGCTGAGATCCTCCGTTCACCTACTCTGCGTCTCACAAAGACACGGCGGTTGGAACCAAAAATCTCAAATTTGGACTCATCAGACCAAAGGACAGATTTCCACCGGTCTAATGTCCATTGCTCGTGATTCTTGGCCCAAGCAAGTCTCTTCTTCTTATTGGTGTCCTTTAGTAGTGGTTTCTTTGCAGGGCCTGATTCACGCAGTCTCCTCTGAACAGTTGATGTTGAGATGTGTCTGTTACTTGAACTCTGTGAAGCATTTATTTGGGCTGCAATTTCTGAGGCTGGTAACTCTAATGAACTTATCCTCTGCAGCAGAGGTAACTCTAGGTCTTCCTTTCCTGTGGAGGTCCTCATGAGAGCCAGTTTCATTACATTTTAGTCATTTAGCAGACGCTCTTATCCAGAGCGACTTACAGTTAGTGAGTGCATACATTTTCATACTGGCCCCCCGTGGGAAACAAACCCACAACCCTGGCGTTGCAAGCGCCATGCTCTACCAACTGAGCTACAGGGGACTCATCATAGCACTTGATAGTTTTTGCGACTGCACTTGAAGAAACTTTCAAAGTTCTTGAAATTTTCCAGATTGACTGACTTTCATGTCTTAAAGTAATGATGGACTGTCGTTTCGCTTTGCTTATTGGAGCTGTTCTTGCCATAATATGAAAATGTATGCACTCACTAACTGTAAGTCGCTCTGGATAAGAGCATCTGCTAAATGACTAAAAATGTTTTTTTTTATGTAAAAAATATGGACTTGGTCTTTTACCAAATTCTGTATGCCACCCCTACCTTGTCACAACACAACTGATTGCCTCAAACGCATTAAGAAGGAAATAAATTCCACAAATTAACTTTTAACAAGGCACACCTGTTAATTGAAATGCATTCCAGGTGACTACCTCATGAAGCTGGTTGAGAGAATGCCAAGAGTGTGCAAAGCTGTCATCAAGGCAAAAGGTGGCTACTTTGAAGAAAATATATAAAATATATTTGTATTTGTTTAACACTTTTTCGGTTACTACATGATTCCATAGGTGTTATTTAATAGTTTTGCTGTCTTCACTATTATTCTACAATGTAGAAAATAGTACAAATAAAGAAAAACCCTTGAATGAGTAGGTGTGTCCAAACCATAGGTGTTATTTCATAGTTTGGATGTCTTCACTATTATTCTACAATGTAGAAAATAGTAAAAATAAAGAAAAACCCTTGAATGAGTAGGTGTGTCCAAACCTTTGACAGGTACTGTAGATGGATGGATCGATGGATGGATAGATTATATAATTACAGCCTAAATGCAGTTCACTGACAAATCCTAGATGTGATGTTTATTTTTCTCTGTCCAGGTCCTTCAGTAAACAGCGTGCTGCCATAGAACAAGATTACAGTCAGGTGAGAGGCCTCTCACAATACTGATGCCGATTGACAAGCCATGGTCGAGTCCCACTGGGCACACACTGGTTCAATCAACATACTTTCAACATAATTTCAATGAAACGTGGAATTGACGTTGAATTGACATCTGTGCCCTCTGGGGTGGGTGTGTGTCCGTGTCTTATGTTCACCTCTCCAGTGATGGGGGGCAGTATACCATGACCTTGGGGCATCTCGTAGAGTGGCGTATCATTGAGCTGAAATGGGTTTGGAGTATTTGGACACTAACCTGCTCTCAGACTGTTTTTGGTAGCATCTTCGCAACAACTATTTTAAGCAACACTCTTACCACCCTCCCCACATTAAAATCATTACTCAAAGCACTCATGTTGAATATTTTGAAATGGAATGCATTCAGATATTGATTTAGATATTAGTGAGTATTTCAGGGACCTTGGTGATGTCCATAAGCAAGGCAGGGGAAGACAACACACAGCATCCATTTGTCTCAGGAACCAGGAACGACAGTTATAATTGTGTGCCGTATAGTACTGTAGTGCTGATGTCCCATTGGATGTTTCCCCAATGGAGAATTCTTATAAGATTTACATAATAGGGTGTTTGATTAGCTGATAACTTAATTATATGCTTGAATGGCTGTGGAAATGTCTGCTTTAGATGCACTGCACTGATCCTCTTTCTTTTCTAACATGTCTAGCTGGGTTATATCTACTGTAGTGACTTCCTGTAGTGTCAGACATAAGAATGTTCCTAATGAGTCTACTATCCACATGTTGCCATGGACTTTGAACTTGCCTCTGACCATTGTGGTTTCTAGTTAGTTTCCTGTGATGCTGTCCCTTGGTTCTTTTGGTATTTAACAATACATCAACATTGGACCTATGGAGTATGCCTAACAGTTGTAATAATGTTCACCTACACACTCAGACGAGCGTTTTCCTCACGTAGACTGTGAGTGTTTGTCAACCTCAGACCCTTGTACCATGGGGAATGTAGCGGGGTGGCGATGGTGAAATAAGGACCTGTGAACCAATCCCTCCACATCTGAAAAGCAGTCTGTGGCTTTAGTACTACTGGTGGCTGGTGCGTAGTGGCTCTGCTATTTTATGTCTGGGTGTGAAGGAGCCAGTGTGTTTCTGAGCCAAGCTCCTGGATCAGTTCGCTGACGTCGGCAGTGAGTTAATCTGAAACAGGAAGTGAACACTGGACAGGGCAGTTTTCACTGGGGTGTTGACGTTCCACCAGGGGCCGCGACGGCAGAGCTTCTAGTATTGATAAAAAAACACTGCTTTTCGCTCCAGATCTGCATGTTATCCTGTACACAAAAACAAGACATGTTCACTTTAGGCTGGGCCCTGCACTTACACTCCAAACCAAATTCCTATTGATGGGTTACAACAAGGTTTATAAGGTGAATGTAATGAAATATCCCTGATTGTGTTTCCTATCAACTTTAATAAAACATCTCCTTCTCTCTCAGGCTCTCCAGAGGCTGGCCATACAGTTCCAGAGGAAAGACTGGCAAAGAGGCAAGGGAGACTCTTTGAACTCTGGGTAACCTATCAGGAGCTTGATAGTTTGATCCCACTACACGTTAATGACCTTTTTACTCTCAGCCATTCCAACCCCCATTTTGTAAAACAAGTTGCATGCAGTGTTTCATAGACATACAGTACCAGTCAAAAGTTTGGACACACCTACTCATTCAAGGGTTATTCTTTATTTTTACTATTTTCTACAAAACTATGAAATAATACATATGGAATAATGTAGTAACCAAAAAAGTGTTAAACAAAAAACAAAAACACTCTGAGAGCAGTTTAGTGTCCAAATACTCCAAACCCATTTCAGCTCAATGATACGCCACTCTACGAGATGCCCCAAGGTCGTATCACATGGTATACTGCCCCCCATCACTGGAGAGGTGAACATAAGACATGGACACACACCCACCCCACATGGCACAATTCAACGTCAATTATTTTGATTTGTTTATCACTTTTTTGGTTACTACATGATTCCATATGTGTTATTTCATAGTTTTGATGTCTTCACTATTATTCTACAATGTAGAAAATAATAAAACATAAAGAAAACCCTTGAATGAGTAGGTGTGTCCAAACTTTTGACTGGTACTGTATATGAAGGATATGTCTGTCAAATAATATAATTATTAATGATTGAAGATGCTCCCGTCACTAGTCACACAGTCTAACATCAGGGGATGCCATAGTGCTGGTGTAAAAACATTTCTCTCTTTACATTTTAGCAGACGCTCTTATCCAGAGTGACTTACAGTTAGTGAGTGCATACATTTTTTGAAATAATTTTTTTCATACTGGCCCTCCGTGGGAATCGAACCCACAACCCTGGCGTTGCAAGCGCCATGCTCTACCAACTGAGCTACACAGGACCTTTATGTGTGTGTGTGTGTGTGTGTGTGTATACTGCCAGGAGTGTGTTTGCTGTGTGGAGGTCTCTGATTGAGGCCACGGCACAGAGTGGAGCGTGTCGTCTCACGGCGGCCGACGGATATCGCTCACTCACTGCCAACGCTCTGAAGAGCCTGAGGGCAGCCAAGGAGCTGAAGGCCAAGAGGGTGAGCTGAGCTGTGCAGTGGCTTATGGGAGGATACACTGAAATAATGTATGATCCACATTGCAGTGCATCCTAGTCTGAGTAACCATATAGAGGAAAATGCATGTTTTTAAACTAATAATCTATTTTCACAAAAGTAGTGCAGCATTCACAACTGTACATTTTCTTCATCAGGCTTCACTAAGCTGAGAACATTGTGCAGAAATTGTTTTGGAGTCGGTGAAAGCTTGTTTGGGATAGCTACAGCTTGAACACACACTCCCATCAAGCACACTAGAATGTATCTACTCAGATACCCATTTTCTTTTCTTTTTTTTGGGGGGGGGGGATGCCCTTACAGTGAGGGAAAAAAGTATTTGATCCCCTGCTGATTTTGTACGTTTGCCCACTGACAAAGAAATGATCAGTCTATAATTGTAATGGTAGGTATATTTGAACAGTGAGAGACAGAATAACACCAAAAAATCCAGAAAAACGCATGTCAAAAATGTTATAAATTGATTTGCATTTTAATGAGGAAAATAAGTATTTGACCCCTCTGCAAAACATGACTTAGTACTTGGTGGCAAAACCCTTGTTGGCAATCACAGAGGTCAGACGTTTCTTGTAGTTGGCCACCAGGTTTGCACACATCTCAGGAGGGATTTTGTCCCACTCTTCTTTGCAGATCTTCTCCAAGTCATTAAGGTTTCGAGGCTGACGTTTGGCAACTTGAACCTTCAGCTCCCTCCACAGATTTTCTGTGGGATTAAGGTCTGGAGACTGGCTAGGCCACTCCAGGACCTTAATGTGCTTCTTCTTGAGCCACTCCTTTGTTGCCTTGGCCGTGTGTTTTGGGTCATTGTCATGCTGGAATACCCATCCACGACCCATTTTCAATGCCCTGGCTGAGGAAAGGAGGTTCTTACCCAAGATGTGACGGTACATGGCCCCGTCCATCGTCCCTTTGATGCGGTGAAGTTGTCCTGTCCCCTTAGCAGAAAAACACCCCCAAAGCATAATGTTTCCACCTCCATGTTTGACGGTGGGGATGGTGTTCTTGGGGTCATAGGCAGCATTCCTCCTCCTCCAAACACGGCGAATTGAGTTGATTCCAAAGAGCTCCATTTTGGTCTCATCTGACCACAACACTTTCACCCAGTTCTCCTCTGAATCATTCAGATGTTCATTGGCAAACTTCAGACGGGCATGTATATGTGCTTTCTTGAGCAGGGGGACCTTGCGGGCGCTGCAGGATTTCAGTCCTTCACGGCGTAGTGTGTTACCAATTGTTTTCTTGGTGACTATGGTCCCAGCTGCCTTGAGATCATTGACAAGATCCTCCCGTGTAGTTCTGGGCTGATTCCTCACTGTTCTCATGATCATTGCAACTCCACGAGGTGAGATCTTGCATGGAGCCCCAGGCCGAGGGAGATTGACAGTTATTTTGTGTTTCTTCCATTCCCTTTAAGAGTGTGCTCCTAATCTCAGCTCGTTACCTGTATAAAAGACACCTGGGAGCCAGAAATCTTTCTGATTGAGAGGGGGTCAAATACTTATTTACCTCATTAAAATGCATATCAATTTATAACATTTTTGACATGCGTTTTTCTGGATTTTGTTGTTATTCTGTCTCTCACTGTTCAAACAAACCTACCATTAAAATTATAGACTGATCATTTCTTTGTCAGTGGGCAAACGTACAAAATCAGCAGGGGATCAAATACTTTCCCCCCTAGTTTAATAGAGAGTGTAGCTTATGATAGCCTCCTCCTTATGAAAATGATTCAATTACGTAACCAGAGCATGTTGTTTTAACGAAGAAATCCACTCCAAAACAATATTTTAATATTTGTCATTTAATACAATGCCTTTTGCACAACGTAATCAGCATTTAATCTATTGGATTTGTTTAATCTGTCAATCTAGAGACAGTTTGGCATAGTTAATCTGTAAGTCTAGAGACAGTTTGACGTAGTGTAAATGCAGTGAGTTCCTCCTTCAGTTACCCCTATACGCTGTCCCGTCCATGCATATTGTTGTATTCCACTGTAATACCCCTTTAGGGTCTAGAGCAGCTGCAGAGGGTACAGGGTGAGGTGGTGGATGCACTACGGGAGCTCCACAAAGTCAAGAAGAGATACTACCAGATGAGTCACATGGCTAACGTGGCCAGGGAGAAAGCTGCTGATGCACAGGCCAAGTAAGTCTGTGAGTGTGGGCCTGGTCAAAAGTAATTAAAATATTTTTAATTTTTTTTGGGGGGGGAACTCAGTCGGGGTCTCAACTTACTGTTGAGAGTTAGAATAATAGAATACACAAGGTAAAATTTCGAAATGTGGTTGTGCATCAGCAGTCACTCAATTAGCCCATGTCAGCATTTTTTTTTTAGATTGGTAAATTAATCTAGCGGCCAGTTATCTAAACGTGTAGTAAGCATGGTCAAATTACCAACTAGAGTGGGGCCCATTGATCATAGTTATCATATTAAAAACTGCAAACATTTGCCTCCACCCTATGGAAAAATTTGTAGAATTGCAGGAAATTGGCTGTAAGCCTGCCACTTTTTCTCTCTGCCCCATTGCAAAATGAGTAGAATTGCATGAAATGTGTTATAAAATTGCAAAATCTTCTCTACTCCCCATGGCAAAATGTGTGGAATTGCAGGAAATTAATTATAAAACAAAAAATATATCTTTGCTGTCACGAGGTTGGCCGCTAAAATGTTTTGCTTGCAAGGTAGGGGGTATGGATGTGGGTACGCAGACCCACGAGCCACTGCGGCCCCTCATGATGAGTTCTGTTTTTTTGTGGCACCCACCCCCATCAAAGTTGCCTATCACTGTGTTAGACAAAAGCCCAAATGAAACCATATCTATTTTCTTTGATTTTCCAATAATACTCTTACTCTAGCCCTGCTTTGTTCCCATGTGACAGCCTTAAAGGTCCAATGCAGACGTTTTTATCTCAATATCAAATTATTTCTGGGTAAAAATTAAGTACCTTACTGTGATTGTTTTCGATTAAAATTGTCAAAAAGAAACAAAAATAGCTTCTTAGCAAAGAGCAATTTCTCAAGCAAGAATTTCTGCGAGGACTGTCTGGGAGTGGTCTGAGTGGGGAGGGGAAAACCAAAAACTAGCTGTTATTGGCAGAGAGGTTTGGAACTCTCTTTCTTATTGGTCTTAAGGCCAAAACTCTATCCCCCCAAAACAGGCAGAAATTTCAGGCGGTCTTTTGAAATACCTCTTACACTAAAAGGGCATTATCATAATTTTCACAATTTCACAGTATTATTCCAACCTCATAGTGTGGAAATATATATAAAACACAAGAAAATCATGTTTTTGTCTGCACTGTGCCTTTAAGGCTACTTGTACCATAGTTAAAGTATTCATCATCTGAGAAGGAGCAGGTAGTGGCATGTTAGATGTTCTGTAAACCTGTAGTCATTGCATTTTAGTTGAGATACGTGGTTGAAGTGCATATTTTATGTCTATCTATTCTTATTTATAATAATGTCAATAAGGGTCTTGGTTTGATTATTTCTATCACATGTGCCCATGTGACCTTTTTCAGATTCAAGAAGAGTGACCATGGAATTTTCCATTTTAGGACAGGCTTGCAGAAAATGAGTTCAAAGGTAGGCTACTGTAGGCTGACACACATGAAGGTATGGGCTGAAGTACCCCACCACCGCCACATAATTGTCACCTGGCTAGTTAGTACACCTAGAGTACACATATTTCTCAAAGAGCAAATCGTGTTTTATCGGTTATATGCTTTACTATGAAGAAATGTCTTCAATAAAACATGTAGGAATAATGCAGTTACGTTGTTGAATATTGTACTCTTCTTAGACACCTTGCACTTTGCCTATTGATTACCTATCAAATCAAACACATATTGATAGTATAATTGATTGTAATAATGAAACATATTTTATCCTCTACTCACTACTCCCTGTAACCCTTGTCCAGCTGAATACCAGGCTGAGGGAGTGTGACCAGAGACTGACAGAGGTGCGTAATGAGTACCTTCTGACGCTGTCTGCCATCAACTCCCATCACCAGTACTACTACACTGCAGAGCTGCCTGCCATCATGAGGGTAAGACCACCTGGCATCTCCTAACGTCATACTGTCTCTCTGGATTCTCATCATGAGTCTGTCATAAGTCTGAACACACTGCATAGTCCCCTCAGACGTATCTCCTATCAGTGAAAAAAACCTTTCTTTGTGTTTGTGATGAGTCACTGCTAGTTGACATATTTTCCTGTCCTGTTGTGGTTGTCTTAGCTGTAGAGCAGAGAGCACAAACTACACAGAAATTAACCCAAATAGGAAATCCTAAAATGTTCCCTTTTGGCTTTTTGCCTTTGCAAAGGAATCAGGTGAGTCAAAAGTTCAGCTCACAGAACATTCATAACACAACAATCTTCTTGAAAGTGTCTCTTTATCTCTCAATCAAGGGAAATGTCACTCAGTGACTCAACTCTTGTTATTGCAGTAACCAATGTAATTCATTATGAATCAGTTGATTAAAATCCCTCAGACTTTGACTGAAACACTGGAAAATAAGCAAAGACATTTCCTTCTCAAAACATCTCTGATTTTGTCCTGCGTCAGGGCTCTGGCCATAACCCCAGCTCTCACCTCTGTCGTTTACCCAACAGAGACTGGACAGTGACCTGTATGAGCGAATCCGAGAACACTTCACCCTCCTGTGCTGCACAGAGATCGACACCTGCCAGTCCACGCATAGTAACTTTAGCAAGATCTGCGAGAACTCCACCAAGGTGAGGCCGTGCGTGGGATCCACTGAAGCTCTTCTCACAGTAAAACCATACCACAGACAGCAGCCCCACTGTAATACCCAGAGCTGTGACATTCCTCACCTGGGCACCACTGATGGAGGCCAGACAGACCGCTGACTGATGTTCTGTTCTGTGGGAGACGTGAACTAGTGTCTGTGTCCCAAATAACACCCTATTCCTTATACAGTGCACTACTTTTGACCAGGGCCCATAGGGCCCATAGGGAATAATGTGCCAATGTGGGAGTCATGGAAATGTTTGTTTGGTTCTCTGATAGGTGTCTAGAGAACGGAACATCCAGATCTTCCTCCAGGAGTCCCCGGTCTTCACCAGAACAGCCGGCTTTCACTTCCAGGTTGCCCCTGAAGACAAGGTGTGGCTAACTGTGGTACCACTCTCCTTGGTTACCATGTAAACACCATTATATGACAATTAATATCCACAAAGCTGTTTGAATAAAACCCTGATTGAGGTGAAAATGTTGATATTTTCATGTAGTGAACAGCAATTTTTTGTGTGTGAGATAATCCCAGCTTCACCTCTCCTGTTCTTTCTAAAGGTGTGCATTCTGAAGCAACAGAGCTCCAGTGCTGAGGGGGAGAGCTGTTTGGACAAGGAGGCCCGCAAGTGGTCCGCTAAGGCTGCCAAAGACTACAAGATCATCACTCACGGAGAGAGGGTGAGTAGTGGGCGAAAGCTCTGTTTACCTCTGGTTCGGGAACCTGACCTTGTGTAACCTCTGTATGCCTTCCTCATAGGCCCTGCAGATGCTGGACAGGCGTTTCAAACTGCTTTCAGGAGACACAGGAGTCAATGTGGAACAGAAGATGGTGGAGGTGAAGGAGAGTGTGAGGAAATCCCAGGTATGACTACTACTAGCCCAATGCTACAATGACCTCACATTAACATTACCCTCTTATTCCACCCACCAGGAAATGGATAATGATAAGGCAATCAGTCATTAACCAGGCTTTATCAACAGACCAGAGTTCCTCTTTGATGTGCTGGGGTTAGCCTTCTGTATGCTCTTAGAAAAAAGGGTTCCAAAGGGGTTCTTCGGCTGTCCCCATAAGATAATCCTTATTGGTTCCGGATCGAATCCTTTTTGGTCCCCCTCTGTGCAAAAGGTTCTACATGGAACCCAAAAGGGTTCTTCAAACGGTTTTCCTATGGGGACAGCCGAATAACCCTTTTAGGTTCTAGGTTCTTTTTTTGGAAGAGTGTAGAGGTGGATGTAGTTATTTAATGCTAAGTGACTGGTGGGTGATGAGACCAAGGCTGTGTGTGTTCTAAGCCAATAGCCAAGCCTCTGCAGATGCAGGATGCTTTCTACTACTAGAGCCTTGGTAGAGCTAACAGCAGAGCTCTCTCCTCCACTCTGCCTGGCCCATTGATGAGCCAGGTGGATGACCTCTATCTGGATCTGAATGGAATGTGTGAGTCACTGCATACTTCCTACTTCCCACATCACACAAGGACAAATGCAAATGCTGCTGGCACCATGAGTCAGTTGGTACTGTTAATTCAACCCACCACCTCCTCCTGCTTTACTCAGTTGGCTTGGGCTCAGAGTAAGCGTTATGTGATGTGATCAAGCTTTTGTATTGGCCTGGAAAACCATGTTTCCTTACTTACAAGAAATAAATTGGGTTTAGGAAACATAATGCAGCCAATATGCTGTTAATGTACTGCTAATATGATACTAGTATGATGCTAATGCAAACCCCAGCTGTCCTTGCTGACTACAACCCTTGTTTTGTTGTGCTGTTTAATTAATATTATGAGTATTATGGCTTATTAATATGTATTATGTCTGAGGTGTTACAGTGTGTGAGGTGTTAGAGTGTGTGAGGTGTTAGAGTGTGTGAGGTGTTACAGTGTGTGAGGTGTTACAGTGTGTGAGGTGTTACAGTGTGTGAGGTGTTAGAGTGTGTGATGTGTTACAGTGTGTGAGGTGTTACAGTGTGTGAGGTGTTAGAGTGTGTGAGGTGTTACAGTGTGTGAGGTGTTACAGTGTGTGAGGTGTTACAGTGTGTGAGGTGTTACAGTGTGTGAGGTGTTAGAGTGTGTGAGGTGTTAGAGTGTGTGAGGTGTTACAGTGTGTGAGGTGTTACAGTGTGTGAGGTGTTAGAGTGTGTGAGGTGTTAGAGTGTGTGAGGTGTTAGAGTGTGTGAGGTGTTAGAGTGTGTGAGGTGTTACAGTGTGTGAGGTGTTACAGTGTGTGAGGTGTTAGAGTGTGTGAGGTGTTACAGTGTGTGAGGTGTTACAGTGTGTGAGGTGTTACAGTGTGTGAGGTGTTACAGTGTGTGAGGTGTTACAGTGTGTGAGGTGTTACAGTGTGTGAGGTGTTACAGTGTGTGAGGTGTTACAGTGTGTGAGGTGTTACAGTGTGTGAGGTGTGGCTGTAAAAGGGATGACATTGAGGAAAAATAATCTGGTACAAGGTACCTGTGAGAGACATGTGGGAGGGGTGACAGGTGGTAGTAAGGTGTGTGTGTGTGTGTGTGTCCAGGTGAGTCGGGTGAAGGCGGAGTCCAGGCTGGCACTGCTGGCGTCGGCGGGGGTGGATGTGGAGCCATGGTTGAGCAGTGCCATGACCCAGGCAGACGAGGAGCTGGAAAGGGACAGGAGGCTGAGCGAGGCACGCATGTCCAACGGAGACATCTCAGAGGACGAGTTTGAGTTCACAGACTTCGACGACTACGATGAAGATGGTGACACTTTCATCGATTCAACTTCCTGCTCAGTGCCGTGTGGATACCCCTTGGCTTGCAGGGTTCTCTACAGCTATCAGGTGACAATATCAGGACTTTTAGAAATGTCAACATTACAAGAATGAGATTTTCCTCTCAGGTGTTATAGTGTGGAATTAGCTGACCTATCTTCCTGCAGGCCTGCCAAGGAGATGAGCTGTCAATCACAGAGGGGGAAGAGCTTCAGGTGATAGAGGATGGAGACATGGAGGACTGGCTGAAGGTAAAGGAGGACAGGTTTCTCTCTGCCTGCGTCCCAAATGGCACCCTATTCCATATTTAGGCTCCATAGGGCTCCGGTCAAAAGTAGTGAACTATGTAGCGAATAGGGTGCCATTTGGGACGCAACTTTTGTCTCAGGGAACAGTGCTATTTACTGTAGCAGGCAGTTGTTCACACACATTTGTCCTCTCTACCAAACACATGCGGTCTCCCCACTTCCTGTTTCTACTCAGCACAGAGTAAACAAACTACTGGTCTTCCTGTTTGAGAAAGAGAGGCATTATGTCGCAACTTCATCTTTACTGATCCGTAACAGTTGTGAAAAATAACAGGTCAATTTCAACCAACATTGAGCACTGTCTCAACACGAGCCGAGCTCTCCGTAAACCATCAATATGCGTTAAGATCACCCACACAGTTGATCTCAACTGCAACCACAATTGGCCACCATATTACCGCTCCCTAAAACTGATTTTGGTGTTAACTTTAAGTCCTGGTTACTGCTAACATTTTTCAAGACTATTTAGCCCTCTTGTGGGTTTTATCTTCAGAATAAATTAAACCTTCTATTTGAGCAGACTAAGCACAGATTTGACTATTTAACAATCATTCCTCGTTTACCACAGATAATCTACTGTGGCAATTTAACCTTCACATTTTATGAATGTAAAGCTTGTGTTGGTATACTTACTTTTCATTTCGAATTTATGTAATCCATTAATAAAAATGTGTCTTAATACTTAACACATCAAAATTGGAAGATAAAGTATTTCTGAACTATCCACATTCTAAAATTGGTAACTAAATCAAGCCAATCATGATTGAGTAAATATAATATATGTTTTCATAAAATTATAGTCTAATCATTGACATTTTAGTGATCCAATTGACATTTTAGTCAAGGTACTGTATGTCAAATTACAAATTATATTCTAATGTGTCCCAAACATCGATGTCTATAATTTACTGTTTTGTACTTTACTGTACTGTACTCTACTGTACAGTACACGTGAGTACGCGAGTACAGTATAGTTCAGTACAGTACAGGAAAGTAGAGTACAGTATAGTTCAGTACAGTATAGTTCAGTACAATACAGTAGAATATAGTTCAGTTCAGTTCAGTTCAGTAGAGTAGAGTATAGTTCTGTACTGTACTCTACTGTAGTTTACTGTACTATACTGTACTCTACTCTACTCTACTGTACTGAACTTAACTATACTCTACTGTACTGTACTGAACTATACTCTACTGTACTGAACTGAACTATACTATACTTGAGTTTCTTACAATTCAATGGGTCTACTGTACACTACATGACCAAAGTATGTGGACACCTGCTCGTCAAACATCTCATTCCAAAATCATGGGCATTAATATGGAGTTGGTCCCCCCTTTTCTGCTATAACAGCCTCCACTCTTCTGGAACATTGCTGCGGTGACCTGCTTCCATTCAGCCACAAGAGCGTAAGTGAGGTCGGGCACTGATTTTGGGCGATTAGGCCTGGCTCGCAGTCGGCGTTCCAATTCATCCCAAAGGTGTTTGATGG
Source organism: Coregonus clupeaformis (assembly GCF_020615455.1). Lineage (NCBI taxonomy): Eukaryota > Metazoa > Chordata > Actinopteri > Salmoniformes > Salmonidae > Coregonus > Coregonus clupeaformis. Next base: position 5,963,552 of record NC_059193.1, read on the forward strand.
GGTTGAGGTCAGGGCTCTGTGCAGGCCAGTCAAGTTCTTCCACACCGATCTCGACAAATGTTACGTGAATTTCTATCCCAATGTTTCAAAAATGAACTTATTACTCAGTCTGTATCCCAGAGGTTGTAAATCTCTAATAATCAGACCAAGCAGCCCAGCATACAATCATCAGGCTTTATTCATGAGAACGTTCTGCCATCACAATTTCAGAGTCCATCTTTTATACTCATACGTCATACAAACATCCCTCTTCTCTGTAGGCGGGCTGTAGTTTTCCACTTTAAAACTGCTCTCCTGACCATCAGTACACACACACACACACACACACACACATACACACACATACATACCCACACACACACACACACACACACACATACACACACACACACACACACACACACATGCATACACACATACATACATACATACACACACACATGCATTCCTTAGTTATCGCCGTCCTCACAATATCCTGCATACTCTTTAAAAAACCTAACAGTTTCTCTCCTCCCTAAATTTGGAGGCCCCTTTATCTTGGTTTAGACAGTTCGCCTTTGTTGTCTGGTCTAACTCTTACTCACATTGCTAAATAGTAGCTCAATGCCATAGTCTTTACTGGTCCTATACTCACACATTTCTAACACATTTCACACAGTTTCAGGGTGTAATAATTAGTCATTAATAATTAATCTATCAATCCACCCTTTGACTAATTATTACACACATACAAAATATATGTTGTTATAGAAATGAATCATACTCATTGAAGTATATAAGTTGGTTTGCATATAAAAACAAAAAAAATTGTCTCATTCAATACAGGTTCATCAGGGTTACCCCATGATTAAAAGCATAACGTTACTCTTTAGCAATGGTACCTAACCTGTCTACCCTGCAAGAGGAAATATTCTACCCTTGGTGGTTTAGTGCTATTTAGGATTCCTTCTGAGGGCCTTCCAAAGGGTATTAGACTAGTTTTTTGGTACCTCTGGTGATAACATTAGATCTACCTGCTGTTCTGTCTCGGGGGTGGAAGATTCATGTCTCTCCTGAAAAATGAACCTCAAACATATATCTGCCCCGAAATCATCAACACAGGCCCAATAGTTCCTTGCTATGTCATCTTGCATAATTGACTTTACCGTTATCACCAGTTCCGTTTTACATTTATCATGGGTTTGTTTAATTCCCCATCGATGTACTGCGTCCATTCCATTCTCATAGTATGTTCCTCAGGTATGTTTAAACACCCTTGCCCAAGGACATGAGCATTCCCCAGTGCAGATTTATTTACCATACCTTCTAGCACCTAACTTTCTTGTACACGCCCCCTTCTTACCAAAGCCCCCAAAACCTCCTATCTCTTCATGGGAGAAGTCGAATGGTATCTTGAATCCCCCATCTTGTCCTAAACTGACTTTAACTATTAAAATAATAATTCCCCCAATAGTCTTTCTTGGTTTCAGTATTTCTACGAGATCGAATCAGTGCATCATTCCCCTGTTTAGGTTGACCTGGATTAATCCATAATATGGTTAACATGATGATGCAGCTCAGAGTCCCCCAAAATCCCCAAAACCGCCATCCCAATCCTGTCCCTGACTCACCTGCCTGGTACTTCCCCATACCCACACCTCTATAAACACCCCACAGTGATGAAAGGTCGGGGTAGGGTTTCTTCGTTAACAGAGTTTACCCCCGAACCCTAATGGTCAGTTCTTCTCTTTAACTCTGTGTGTGTTCAACAGTGTTGGTATGTGGGCCTACCTTTTTGCAGTGGGTAACGTTGACCCAAGTGGCTCTCTCAGCTATTGTTATAGCGAAGGCAGTTACCAATAGGACTTGGTATGGTCCCTCCCAGTGTGACTGCTTTCAATCCTTTTTCCTCAACGATTGGTTCCACACCCAGTCTCCAGGTTATATAGAGCGGGTCACCTTCTCCTTTAGTTCACCTGTGGGGCACAAAACCTCTGACATACAGGTGTGGTTAATAAACTACCTTCTCACGTGTTCTGCTAGGGTGCTCTCTAGTTCTATGTCTGCCTGTCTGGTCCTGCCAACTGTGGCATTCTGTAAGGTCTTCCAAACACTTTCTCAAAGGGGGATAACCCATCTTTATTTGGGGTTACTCTAAATTTCTTTCCTTCACTCCGTGATAACTCTATAAAATCAAATTCCAATTGCTGGAAAGGGTACTTAGCCGGAGGATACTCACCCTGAGGTGCCCTTTGTCTGCCCTGGTGATTATTTTGAGCATAGATAACACATGTTGAACAAAAGTTTATTTTTATTTTTTATAATTAGTAATCCCATATGCAACAAAGTGTTGTTTAATCTGCTCTACGATCCATCCCTCCTTTTGACACGTCACTGCCCATGTGTCAATATTACCACCTACCTAAACAATCACTTAGGTAATATTGGTAATTTATCAACCAATTGCCATCCCTTATTTATTTTTGAGACTGTCCCTTTCTTCTTTATTGCTCCTATCTTCCTGATCTCATTACCAAATAAATGATCTAGGTAATAGCTGTTTCGCATTAGATTGTGCCTTCCTCTGATTACTGCAGCTCATTGCATTAATTTAGTTTCAAATACCAACTTGTTGTATATTAAAGCATAATAAAAATGAAATTTGAATGACAACATTTGATAATACCTCAACTTACTTCTATCCCGTAAAAGTAATCCAAGATTAGTACAATATACTAGCAACAGGTACCCCTCATTCAGGGAAAGCTCTCTCTCTCTTCTGTTGTTTTATGGTTCAAATCATATATATTATTACCAAATTATAATCTTCTTCACACTTTTCACAGTATTATAAATTACCCTCAACTTGGTAAAATAAACTATCTTAAAGTCCTCCTCTCATGCCTTTAGAATTACCAGTGTGGATGATTAATTAACACCAGAAAGTCAAAACAGAGTTCAGAGGCAATTAAAATTATTCAACGAACTGTTCCATCCCATAGTATACTAAACATTACCATCATTCTAAATATTTCATAAATGTTACTTATCCCAAGTGTTCATTAAGTCCTCATGACATTTATTCTCATAAGAAATCATATATACCCTAAACTCAGTCAAAACCGAAAAACTCCATAAAATTCACTGTGTGTGTGCTCCTTTAAGACTTATCACCTTTGACCTGTTGAAAACCCCCTAAAATTGAAATAACAACCCTTTATAAACGTCATACTAGGTGTGTTGTTTTTTATTTGAAAAACCCAATTGAAAAACCCAATTGAAAAACAACAACCAAAAATAGCCAGGCCACACTTAATTTGGTAGCTCACTTTTACGACGTAAATACTGCCTACCTCCATTAAACTGCTCCCCCTATCACTGGACAACATTCCAATGAGATAAGCGAATCTCTTTCTCCTGGAAGAGAAATTATTCATTTAGTTAACCTTCAATTACCATCAGTGATCTAAAGATGGTAAGTACACACAAAACATGATACAGATATCCCCAGTCCTAACTTTTATTTTTATTTTTTATTTAACCTTTATTTAACCAGGTAAGCCAGTTGAGAACAAGTTCTCATTTACAACTGCGACCTGGCCAAGATAAAGCAAAGCAGTGCGATAAAAACAACAACACAGAGTTACATATGGGGTAAAAAAAACATAAGGTCATAAAATACAACAGAAAATATATATACAGTGTGTGCAAATGTAGCAAGTTATGGAGGTAAGGCAATAAATAGGCTATAGTGCAAAATAATTACAATTAGTATTAACACTGGAATGCTAGATGTGCAAGAGATTATGTGCAAATAGAGATACTGGGGTGCAAAATAGCAAAATAAATAACAATATAGGGATGAGGTAGTTGGGTGGGCTAATTTCAGATGGGCTGTGTACATGTGCAGTGATCGGTAAGGTGCTCTGACAACTGATGCTTAAAGTTAGTGAGGGAGATAAGAGTCTCCAGCTTCAGAGATTCTTGCAATTCGTTCCAGTCATTGGCAGCAGAGAACTGGAAGGAATGGCGGCCAAAGGAGGTGTTGGCTTTGGGAATGACCAGTGAGATATACCTGCTGGAGCGCAGACTACGGGTGGGTGCTGCTATGGTGACCAATGAGCTAAGATAAGGCGGGATTTGCCTAGCAGTGATTTATAGATGGCCTGGAGCCAGTGGGTTTGACGGACGAACATGTAGTGAGGACCAGCCAACAAGAGCGTACAGGTCACAGTGGTGGGTAGTGTATGGGGCTTTGGAGACAAAACGGATGGCACTGTGATAGACTACATCCAATTTGCTGAGTAGAGTGTTGGAGGCTATTTTGTAAATGACATCGCCGAAGTCAAGGATCGGTAGGATAGTCCGTTTTACGAGGGCATGTTTGGCAGCATGAGTGAAGGAGGCTTTGTTGTGAAATAGGAAGCCGATTCTAGATTTAACTTTGGATTGGAGATTCTTAATGTGAGTCTGGAAGGAGAGTTTACAGTCTAACCAGACACCTAGGTATTTGTAGTTGTCCACATACTCTAGGTCAGACCCGTCGAGAGTGGTGATTCTAGTCGGGTGGGCGGGTGCCAGCAGCGTTCGATTGAAGAGCATGCATTTAGTTTTACTAGTGTTTAAGAGCAGTTGGAGGCTACTGAAGGAGTGTTGTATGGCATTGAAGCTAGTTTGGAGGTTTGTTAACACAGTGTCCAACTCATCAATAATCGTTTGTATCAATCTAATTCCTCATAATTAGTCCATAAAACCACTCAAAATTCCTCGAGTATACAATGATTATGTTTAATTGATTACCCTTCAGATCATATCCTCTTTCAATCTTACAATGATTATTGAACCCCTAAATCTGCTCCATGTGATCCCATATCAAATGATCCATTATCGTTTATTTGATCAACACCTTAGAAAAATCTGTTTCCCCTTCTATTGTTCCTGTCACCCTTCTTAATGTCATATTTCACTCATTTGCCAATATAATCCCTTACTTCATATAAGTAAGCAGTGATATTTTATTCCAGGCATCTATAAAAAAAAAAAATTTGATACGTTGTCTCCTACTGTCCCTTAACATATACTGTAGGGGATTTCCCTCAATCCTGGGAAAAAAATAAAAACAAGAAACTCCCCCCTCAGAACACATCAGATAACTTCACGTATCATTAAATTCACTAAACCTATAAATAACAAACCCATAACCACCTTCCGGTAATCTACTGATTTAAACCTGTTGCATTAATTTATTAAAATATAAACCTATTGTTTAATAAATCCACTGTTTGCATTGAACACATCTCTCAGTATCTCTAGGTATTGACTAATAGTCTCACTGTCTCCCTGCTTACACTCGTGTCTGTGATAATATTCTCTCAGATATTCTCTCAGATTATCACAGAGTTGTGCCAATTTATCTCCATAAGCCCCTCCTTCTGCCCACTCTAGAACCCCTGTATTCAGCTTAAAGCTGGCAGTCAGCCCTTCCATATCTCTTCTGAACTGGTGTACCCCCGTCTTAGGGTGGGGTATCCCTTCCACTGCCCTCACTACATCTCTCTGCTTCGTTTATTAAATCCTGGCATTAGTAAATTCTATCCACACACCACTGAAAAACAAAAACAAACAAAAAACGACTATCTCTCAGAGGTATGGTTTTGAGGGACGTCTGGACGCAGATAAACTCGAATCCATTTGTTCTGGCCTCACTATCTCTCCGAGAGTTGGCACTAACCTCTCTTACTCCTCTTTCTCTCTCCCAACCTGCTCTTGGTAAACTGCATACCTTTTATTGCTTCTGGTTTCATAGGGTATTGCTTCTGATATGGCCTATGATTAGATTTGGGTATCACCTGTACTGGAATTACCCCTTTTATTAATCCTACGTCTGCTGGACCCCGGGACCACAAATGCTCTGGAACTTCTTTTAAGTCTGACTCCTGTTGTTCTGTCAACAGGTATTCCTCTCCTCAGTATCTGCTATTCTCATCTAAATGTACTCCGGGAACTGAATTGGCTCTCCAATTCAATTTCCGACAATACCTATCTGTGGATGGGCTGTGTTGATCTCCACTCACAATATTATATTTATATATATTTTTTTTATATTTAAGTCATTTAGCAGACGCTCTTATCCAGAGCGACTTACAGGAGAAATTAGGGTTAAGTGCCTAGCTCAAAGGCTAATCGACATTTTTCACCTAGGGGCACATCAACATTTTTCACCTAGTTGGCTCGGGGATTCGAACCAGCGACCTTTCAGTTACCGGCCCAACGCTCTTAACCACCCCCCCGTTCTTCACTGTCTCCACACATATGCTTCCCCATGTACCACTCCAACTTTACTTGTTTCTATCTGTCTACCACCCACGCATTGTCTATCCATTCTACACCCTCTTCTCCCGTATCCCTCAATCCCTGCCTGCTGTCCCAGCTACACCTCTGTAGAAGTGGGCAACAAAGATCGGGTCCCTCTCTTCTAGAATGTGCAGGAAACTGTTCCTCTCCTCCTCACTCCATGACTCAAACCATTGGGTCCAGAGGCGCAGTTGGCACTCAGAGATATTTGGTGGGCTGTCCTTAACCTGTAGCGTATTGAGCGACTTGAGGAGGGTACACACTTTCCCTGGCACAGCTTTCCCCAACAGGTCCTCCATATTGACCCAATCAGTGATCCTCTTACCCTTGGATACCCACTGGCCCATGTCTTTCCAGTCCTCTGCTGGCTCCTTTGCTAGGGACACATGTGGGCTCCATCTTTCCCTGAACAGTCTCTGACTTGGGGCCCTAGTTCCACCTCCACTGCTGCGTGGGTGTTGTCATAGTGAAACAATTTCAAGGCTATAGTCCTTTCTGTGGTTTTAAATAATGCTTCCTCATAGATTGCATCTGGACCTGGGTGTTGGTTATACCAGAGAGTACAGTGTAGGTCATCGGGGGACATTTTAGTGGGGCCTGGTACTATATCATCAGCAAGTTCCATCAAGGTTCGGGGAATATCAGTTATTCCCCCCCTTAACAAATATTGACTATACCAATAACATGGCTCCCCTTCCCCACAGACCACCATATTGTCTCTGACTATGTGTGCTTTCATTCCCCTCTCAGTGGAAATGACGGCCACATTCAATTTAGTCATTACATCACGTCCTAGTAAATTTACAGGACACAGCTTAGATATCAGGACGGGTATGGTTGCCTCTCCTCCTGATTGGTCATGTTTAAGGGTTATTAGGACTGATAACCTTTCAATAAATTGATGACCAGAGGCAGATCGCACTATGATTTTCTCCCCATCAATCCTGACTCCATCTGGCTTGTCTGTTGCACAGATTGCTGTCCTGCAGGCTCCCGTATCACAAAGGAATTAAATGTTCTTACCCATTACTGTCAATGTCAAATAAGGTTTCTGTTCCTGTTGAAGTGCTAAGTCAATAGTAGCCAATTCAAACACCTCACAATTTGGATCAATGGGTTCCTTACTCTTCCCCTCACTAGAGTCTACTCTTTCTCCCTCAAGGACTAGTCACGCCTTATCTTCCTCACGCTCAAAGCTGGGAAATAGACGTCTGTTAGGCTTCTCTCTTTTTTCTTTCTTTCCTTTTCCTTTGGGTTTGCATTGAAAATAGTTATGGCCTGTCTTACCACAGTATCTGCATGGGGCCTCACACTCTCTGGTGAAATGCCCTCCTTTGTTACAGTTGAAGCACCGACCTCCCCCCTCACTTTTCCTGTGTTTCTGCCTTTACCCGCTATTTCCCCAAGAGTGGCCATTACGTACTCTGCTCCTTTCTGCTCTTTCTTGACTCTGTCCTGTCTGTTATTCTGCTCATGATGAATTGCATATCGTTTAACCTCAGCCAGCGATGCCACCCCCCCCAACCCACCAAAGTCCTTTTAATGGTTCTGCTTATCTCTGGTCTCATTCCACTGAGGAATGCTATCTTTAATTGCTGATGGTAGGGCGTATCATTCCCCTGTCTCTGGTCTGGTTCGGGTATGCCACTGTTTGCGTTAAACAAGTCTTTAACTCTCTCTAAGTACTGGCTGACAGTCTCACTATCCTCTTGTTTACACTCATGTGCTTTAGAGAAGTCTGCATGACGATGGTAATGTTCTCTGAGGCTATTACACAATTCAGTTATTTTCCCAACATACTCTCCGTGATCGGCCCATGGCAAAAGTGCCCTGAAACCCACTGCCCTCTAACGGCAGCCCAAACCTTACTATTCCTGTTTTGGGGTGGGTCATTCCTTCTACCGCTCTGGCCACGTCCTCTGTGTTCATGGCCTGTCTGCTAAATGGCATATTATTATTATTATTACTGTATACATCTAAGGTTGCTGGGGCCCCTTTCATTCCCCGCCAATAGATTAGGTAAGGCTATCAGTGGGTACTGGCCCCCTCCTACTCTCTCTCTCTCTCACTGCTTCTTTCTCCTTTACACACCTTATGTATCTGTTTAAGCATGGATTCGAGTTTATCTGCGTCCAGATGTCCCTCAAAACCATACCTCTCCCTCCACCTGGTTACATAATGGATATTTCTTCTATCCCTGGATTCCATAAATCTCTCATCTCCGGTTGACCCCGGGACCTCCTTGGAGGGTTTGCTTCCCATATTGGCAGGACTCTTTGATCGTCCTATACCCAAAACTTTGAACAATTACTTTATGGCTTTTACCAAATTCCTGAATCTCACCTTTATTTGAATTTAGATTACTTCCAACTCTCTAATAATTGTTTTTGTCACTTTAACTGAGTTGTTAGGGATTAAATAATTTAACACATTTGTTTTTAATGATTTATTCGATCTTTAATTAATTTCTTAAATGTTTGTTCCTCAAAATAGTCAATTATAATTACTTACTTCCTCACATGACCTATTTTGGTCCCTGTTTTTGGAATGTATTCTTAGATGTGACTTTTGAGCAAATATGAAGTCTCACGCAAGATTATTGGTTAACACTACCGGCAACTTGGAGTTTGTACTTAGACAAATTACGGCCCCAATTTCATGACGTGGAGTTTGTACTTAGACAAATTACGGCTCCAGTTCCATGACTTGGAGTTTGTACTAAAACAAATTACGGCTCCAGTTTCATGACTTGGAGTTTGTACTAAGACAAATTACGGCTCCAGTTTCATGGAACGGATAGAGTTACTGCTAATCTACAGTTGTTTGTGACTTATAATATTCTATTTCTCACACATACTATTTTAATTCCCCCTGGTGTACTTTTGACAACCCTCTTTCATATTGTCTCAACACAAGGCTAGTTTATGTTCTGTAATGGCCTCTCTACCCGGAGTCTATTTCGGACCCCCCCTTTGCTACACCAGTCATATTTCCTACTTATTTAGAATACTCACGCGCGGTTTTCTCTAGATAAGCGACTAAAAACACGATGGCAAGACTTCCTTGAGGGTTTTGGTAATCATTCTCTGTCCTTTACAAGAATTACAACAGTTATTGCAAGTTCAGATAATTTCCCCCAAAACCCATGAATAAAGACTACTGACCTTATTCTTGTAGCTGGGACTCAATTTGGTTGGATCTCGTCACCGTTCCTGTCGTGAACCAGTTCATCACCGGCCTGGATTAACCCTCAATCTTAGAGGTCAGGACTTTATCCCACGGATCCTAGATCCGCCCGTGCACGGTTTCAGGGTTCCCTGGGACGACAGACAACGGGTGTTGAGATCCGGCTCGAAGGACCAAGCTGTTACGTGAATTTCTATCCCAATGTTTCAAAAATGAACTTATTACTCAGTCTGTATCCCAGAGGTTGTAAATCTCTAATAATCAGACCAAGCAGCCCAGCATACAATCATCAGGCTTTATTCATGAGAACGTTCTGACATCACAATTTCAGAGTCCATCTTTTATACTCATACGTCATACAAACATCCCTCTTCTCTGTAGGCGGGCTGTAGTTTTCCACTTTAAAACTGCTCTCCTGACCATCAGTACACACACACACACACACATACACACACATACATACACACACACACACACATACACACACACACATGCATACACACATACATACACACACAAATGCATTCCTTAGTTATCGCCGTCCTCACAATATCCTGCATACTCCTTAAAAAACCTAACAGTTTCTCTCCTCCCTAAATTTGGAGGCCCCTTTATCTTGGTTTAGACAGTTCGCCTTTGTTGTCTGGTCTAACTCTTACTCACATTGCTAAATAGTAGCTCAATGCCATAGTCTTTACTGGTCCTATACTCACACATTTCTAACACATTTCACAGTTTCAGGGTGTAATAATTAGTCATTAATAATTAATCTATCAACAAACCATTTCTATACGAACCTCGCTTTGTCATGCTGAAACAGGAAAGGGCCTTCCCCAAACTGTTGCCACAAAGGTGGAAGCACAGAATCGTCTAGAATGACATTGTATGCTGTAGCGTTAAGATTTCCCTTAACTGGAACTAACAGGCCTAGCCCGAACCATGAAAAACAGCCCCAGACCATTATTCCTCCTCCACCAAACTTGACAGTTGGCACTATATATTGGGGCAGGTAGCGTTCTCCTGGCATGCGCCAATCCCAGATTTGTCCGTCGGATTGCCAGATGGTGAAGCGTGATTTATCACTCCAGAGAACACGTTTCCACTGCTCCAGAGTCCAATGGCGGCGAGCTTTTCACCACTCCAGCCTACGCCTGGCATTGCACAAGGTGATGTTAGGCTTTTGTGCGGTTGCTCGGCCATGGAAACTCATTTCATGAAGCTCCCGACGAACAGTTATTGTGCTGACGTTGCTTCCAGAGGCAGTTTGGAACTCGGTAGTGTGTGTTGCAACCGAGGACAGATGATTCTTACACGCTACGCGCTTCAGCACTCGGCGGTCCCGTTCCGTGAGCTTGTGTGGCCTACCACTTCGCTGAGCCATTGTTGCTCCTAAGACATTTTCACTTCACAATAATAGCACTTACAGTTGACCAGGGCAGCTCTAGCAGGGCATACATTTTACGAACTGACTTGTTGGAAAGGTGCCATCCTTTGACGGTGCCACATTGAAAGTCGCTGAGCTCTTCAGTAAGGCCATTCTACTGCCAATGTTTGTCTATGGAGATTGCATGGCTGTGTGCTCAATTTTATACACCTGTCAGCAACGGGTGTGGCTAAAATAGCAGAATCTACTAATTTCAAGGGGTGTCCACATACTTTTGTATATATAGTGTATATTCTTACAATAAATATTTTTGATTAATTACCAGTCTTGCTATTTTCAATGTTCCTGATAGGTCGATATTTCATTGGGGGCGGGAGTAGAGAACCTAGACCCAGCTGTCTGGTATCTAACTAATTTGACACAGTAACAACGGGAGATCGACTGATCTGCTGCTTTATTCTTGTGGCTTTTTGGTTGCAAGCAAGTTTGTTTTAACACGCTGGTGCACGTAATCTCCAGTTAGTAGCGTTTTAAGAAATCCAGCGCTAACCTGCAGCTGCGCGTTAAGCCTGTTGGTTGCAATTTACCCAACGAGACTCCATAATTGAATGGCTATAATACTATCTTTCTTAGCACATCTATGAAGTCCAGCTGTCTGACTACACTATCCATAAAGCCATGTTTTTGATCCTCTCCAGGCCCGTAATGCAGCAGGCCAGGTTGGCTATGTCCCTGAGAGGTACCTGCAGTTCCTGTGGTCACCAGGAGAGGGCTCCTCTGTCTGCCTGGCGCAGGGCTTCCCTGGTCCCCAGCTGGACTGGTCCTTCAACAGCTCCAGCTCCTCATCAGAACACTCCAAGAGGCAGCAGGGCCGCTCACCTCACTCTGGGGGTTAGTAAGGGCTCTTCTGTCTTAAGAATCATCACTAACCAGAAAGTCTCTCTCCCACCTCTGAATGTTTGTGACATGATTCATACCGTTTGGACAAGTGGCCAAATTCCAGGTTCAAGCCGTCATTGATATAACTGTGTCTCCCTCTTGTTAATCATTAGTAATGCTGTCTCCATCTTGTTAATCATTAGTAATGCTGTCTCCATCTTGTTAATCATTAGTAATGCTGTCTCCATCTTGTTAATCATTAGTAATGCTGTCTCCATCTTGTTAATCATTAGTAATGCTGTCTCCATCTTGTTAATCATTAGTAATGCTGTCTCCATCTTGTTAATCATTAGTAATGCTGTCTCCATCTTGTTAATAATTAGTAATGGTGTCTCCATCTTGTTAATCATTAGTAATGGTGTCTCCCTCTTGTTAATCATTAGTAATGCTGTCTCCATCTTGTTAATTGTTAGTAATGCTATCTCCATCTTGTTAATCGTTAGTAATGCTGTCTCCATCTTGTTAATCATTAGTAATGCTGTCTCCATCTTGTTAATCATCAGTAATGCTGTCTCCATCTTGTTAATCATTAGTAATGGTGTCTCCATCTTGTTAATCATTAGTAATGCTGTCTCCATCTTGTTAATTGTTAGTAATGCTATCTCCATCTTGTTAATCGTTAGTAATGCTGTCTCCATCTTGTTAATCATTAGTAATGGTGTCTCCATCTTGTTAATCATTAGTAATGCTGTCTCCATCTTGTTAATCGTTAGTAATGCTATCTCCATCTTGTTAATCTTTAGTAATGGTGTCTCCATCTTGTTAATTGTTAGTAATGGTGTCTCCATCTTGTTAATCATTAGTAATGCTGTCTCCATCTTGTTAATCATTAGTAATTATGTCTCCATCTTGTTAATCATTAGTAATGTAAACAGCATTTACCCATGTATTATTGACTTGTCTGAGTGTGTTCTGTGGTGTAGGTCTGGCACAGGCTCTGTATGAGTACCAGTCTGATGTCTGTGTGTTTGGTTCTGGTCTGGTCTGTTCTGTGGTGTAGGTCTTGCGCGGGCTCTGTATGAGTACCAGGGCCAGGGTCCAGAGGAGCTGTCCTTCCCAGAAGGGGCGGTCATCAGGCTGTTGCACTGCCGCCAGGGAGAGGTGGACGACGGCTTCTGGGAGGGAGAGCTGGACGGACGCATGGGGGTCTTTCCTTCTCTGGTGGTGGAGCTGCTGGGAGATGGGGAGGAAGAGGAAGAGGAGGAAGAGGAGGAGGAGGAGGTGAGAGATCTGGTTAACCCTCTGAATGACACTGTTGTCAAATGTACCTGGACTCAAAACCTACAGGGAGTGATGAGAAAGAAAGCTTTGAACAAACAATATGGATGAGGTCTAGTTGTGCAGTGTGCCACCTTGTGGTATAATACTGTACAACACATTCCATAAGACTAGTCAAATGATAGAAGATTCATCTCTGCAGAATTTGGAGTCTGTTAAAAAACTCTCTGCATTCTCAAGGGGATTACTTGGTATTATTTTCATGATCTGAATTCCCGTTGTTTCTACATTTCATTCTGCAGAGCCTTCCAACCCCTACTCTTCCTCCATTCTCTCCACCCATCCCTATCTCTGGAACACCTTGCAGTCTCCTCTGCTCCTCATCTGGCCATAAGTCCTGGTCTATAAACAGTACGCCCCCTAAGGACCCGGAGGACAGGTTGCAGGCTTCTTTCTCACTGAAAACACAGAGCCTGTCAGACAGCAGGGCAGGTGGGGATTCACTCTCAGTCATCATAGAAACCCCATAGACTTCATTAACAATGTACAGTACCACACACTGTTAGAAACCCCATAGACTTAATTAACAATGGACAGTACCATGCACTGTTAGAAACCCCATAGACTTCATTAACAATGTACAGTACCACAACACTGTTTTGTTCCTTTTCTTTTCTCTGAACACTGTGTATCTGGTCTTGTTCTCTCTCATGTCCTCTCAGAGAGTGGAGGCAGCACACACAGCTCCCCTGACCTCTCAGCCAGGATTCAACCGGTATGTAGACTACACTAGGGCTGGGTAGGGTAGGGCTGGGCAGGGCAGGGTAGGGCAGGGTAGGGCAGGGTAGTGCTGGGTAGGGCAGGGTAGGGCTGGGTAGGGCTGTGCAGGGCTGGGTAGGGCAGGGCTGGGTAGGGCTGGGCAGGGCTGGGTAGGGCTGGGTAGAGTAGGCTGGGCTGGGTAGGGGTGGGTAGGGCTGGGTAGAGTAGGGCTGGGCAGGGCTGGGTAGGGTAGGGGCTGGGTAGGGGCCGAGCTGGGTAGGGCTGGGTAGGGCTGGGTAGGGTAGGCTGGGCTGGGTAGGGGTGGATAGGGCTGGGTAGGGCTGTGCAGGGCTGGGTAGGGCAGGGCTGGGTAGGGCTGGGTAGGGTAGGGCTGGGTAGGGCCGAGCTGGGTAGGGCTGGGTAGGGCTGGGTAGGGTAGGCTGGGCTGGGTAGGGGTGGATAGGGCTGAGTAGGGCTGTGCAGGGCTGGGTAGGGCAGGGCTGGGTAGGGCTGGGTAGGGCTGGGCAGGGCTGGGTAGGGTAGGCTGGGTAGGGCTGTGCTGGGCTGGGTTTGTGCCGGTTTCTCATTTTCTTATCATATCCTTATTTGTGGTGTCCAATCATCTTGATTGAGTCTTGGAGCAGAAAGCGAGACGGCTCGGTTTTTCAGTCATTATATTATGCTCCATAAGCGTGAACATGCTCTTAAATCTTTTCAGTTGATCAAATCTTCATGCAGTTTCTATTGTCTGCCGAATGCCCTCATTAAAGCTCAAAATGCACTATTACTGTAGGTACAGTGAGGGAAAAAAGTATTTGATCCCCTGCTGATTTTGTATGTTTGCCCACTGACAAAGACATGATGGGGTGGCAGGTAGCTTAGTGGTTAAGAGCGTTGTGCCAGTAACCGAAAGGTCGCTGGTTCTAATCCCCGAGCCGACTAGGTGAAAAATCTGTCGATGTGCCCTTGAGCAAGGCACTTAACCCTAATTGCTCCTGTAAGTCGCTCTGGATAAGAGCGTCTGCTAAATGACTAAAATGTAATGTAAATGTATGATCAGTCTATAATTTTAATGGTAGGTTTATTTGAACAGTGAGAGACAGAATAACAACAAAAAAATCCAGAAAAACGCATGTCAAAAATGTTATACATTGATTTGCATTTTAATGAGGGAAATAAGTATTTGACCCCTCTGCAAAACATGATTTAGTACTTGGTGGCAAAACCCTTGTTGGCAATCACAGAGGTCAGACGTTTCTTGTAGTTGGCCACCAGGTTTGCACACATCTCAGGAGGGATTTTGTCCCACTCCTCTTTGCAGATCTTCTCCAAGTCATTAAGGTTTCGAGGCTGACGTTTGGCAACTCGAACCTTCAGCTCCCTCCACAGATTTTCTATGGGATTAAGGTCTGGAGACTGGCTAGGCCACTCCAGGACCTTAATGTGCCTCTTCTTGAGCCACTCCTTTGTTGCCTTGGCCGTGTGTTTTGGGTCATTGTCATGCTGGAATACCCATCCACGACCCATTTTCAATGTCCTGGCTGAGGGAAGGAGGTTCTCACCCAAGATTTGACAGTACATGGCCCTGTCCATCGTCCCTTTGATGCGGTGAAGTTGTCCTGTCCCCTTAGCAGAAAAACACCCCCAAAGCATAATGTTTCCACCTCCATGTTTGACAGTGGGGATGGTGTTCTTGGGGTCATAGGCAGCATTCCTCCTCCTCCAAACACGGCGAGTTGAGTTGATGCCAAAGAGCTCCATTTTGGTCTCATCTGACCACAACACTTTCACCCAGTTCTCCTCTGAATCATTCAGATGTTCATTGGCAAACTTCAGACGGGCATGTATATGTGCTTTCTTGAGCAGGGGGACCTTGCGGGCGCTGCAGGATTTCAGTCCTTCACGGCATAGTGTGTTACCAATTGTTTTCTTGGTGACTATGGTCCCAGCTGCCTTGAGATCATTGACAAGATCCTCCCGTGTAGTTCTGGGCTGATTCCTCACCGTTCTCATGATCATTGCAACTCCACGAGGTGAGAACTTGCATGGAGCCCCAGGCCGAGGGAGATTGACAGTTATTTTGTGTTTCTTCCATTTGCGAATAATCGCACCAACTGTTGTTACCTTCTCACCAAGCTGCTTGGCGATGGTCTTGTAGCCCATTCCAGCCTTGTGTAGGTCTACAATCTTGTCCCTGACATCCTTGGAGAGCTCTTTGGTCTTGGCCATGGTGGAGAGTTTGGAATCTGATTGATTGATTGCTTCTGTGGACAGGTGTCTTTTATACAGGTAACAAGATGAGATTAGGAGCACTCCCTTTAAGAGTGTGCTCCTAATCTCAGCTCGTTACCTGTATAAAAGACACCTGGGAGCCAGAAATCTTTCTAATTGAGAGGGGGTCAAATACTTATTTCCCTCATTAAAATGCAAATCAATTTATAACATTTTTGACATGCGTTTTTCTGGATTTTTTTGTTGTTATTCTGTCTCTCACTATTCAAATAAACCTACTATTAAAATTATAGACTGATCATTTCTTTGTCAGTGGGCAAACGTACAAAAATCAGCAGGGGATCAAATACTTTTTTCCCTCACTGTAGAATGTTTTGTAAAACTACATTCAGTCTCTTTTGAAGCATTTCATCTGTCTGTCTTTATTCATTGTTTTGTTGTCCCAGACAAGGGCTCCCCCTCTTCCCCCGACTCAGAGACACTCCCACATGCCCTGAGGAAGCATGTGTGGGGGAGTCTTCAGAAGAGACAGAGTGGACACCACAGGAGATTCTTGTGCCTTCACTGAAAGGATTAAACACACCATCACAGGGACGTACAGTACATAGCTACCAGGTGAGCTCTGTCTCTACTTGACAGGCTACACTATTAATGAAAGTCAGTATTCTTGTATAGTTTATGTGATAATATGTCAAAAACATGGCTTCATCTGTCTCAGAGCTTCAGGGACATCATTCACCAGTTTTCAGAAGTATTACACTATCTTTTAGGAACTGATGTTTATAATTTGCGTATGATAAGATATAGGGTTATTTGAGATCCTGTAGAAAAGTGCAGTATTGTGGTTCAAATAAACTTGTGCCTGATGTTTTTACCTTGCATTATAATGTACTGTATTAATTCTACAGTAGTAAACCATATTCTACATTTCATGTTCTATTTCCATGAGAACCAGAATCAAACATGGACACTGAGATGTATTAAACAATCTTCCTGTTGTGTTTGTGCTTGTTAATATCTTACTTATGAATTACAGGATGGTTGACGTATCAGAAAGGAATGTTCGAACAATACCAAATTGTTTTAAGTCCACCGCAACAATTAGTCATATGAACACAAAGGTCAAATGCATAGCTTTAATATATACTTAGTCTGATTCCTTAAGAATTGTTCATTGTACAGCTACATTTTCACATTTGATTAATAGTATGCATATAGTATACATATGTTTTCCTCATGAGTTATTTCCAGCTTCTGTCAATGAAGACACATGCAATATATGATTCTAAGGCCATTACAAACACATGTATATATAGTTTACACTCAGTGGACACAGTGTAAGACTAAGGAGTTAGATCATTGCTGTGAACAGATAATGCACGTAGCAGCCATGACCAGCAGAGGAGACCACATCCTGGTAACACAAACAGGAAACACCTTCGACTTCACAAAAATAATACTTTGAATGGTGTGCTTTTGTTTGCCAGTTCATTTGAAAACATGAAATCTTCATTGAAATCAGTCATATTCTGTGCTTAGCAGAGCTATAACCAGATATACTAGCGTTCACATGTGTAGTTACAGTACTGTTCGCTGGTGAAACATTTATGACTGTGACATACAATCAGATATATACAGTAGTAAGCTTTTCATTTCTTGACCGTTTCACATCTCTGATGTATATTAAAGTAAACATGTCTAATGCATATAAACGCCATTGTGTTAACTGTTCTTTATTGCATATTATAATATTTTCAATGTTGATACTATCTCTACAAGGTTACACCAACAATCCCATTCACTCTGATCAGCCTTTACATTCAGAAGTGGATCACAGTAATTTAACCTGGCATTTGCTTCCTTGACAAAACATAACAATCCTTTTTTTAAATAAGTATTTAGTCACATCAAAACCTTTAATTTTCTAAGTGCAATGCATCTGTAGTAAATTAAAACAGATGTGATCAGTTTCAACAACTATTAAATTAGGACATGAAGGAAGCAAAACTAGATTAAATAATTTGGTATCAAGAGTTTCACATCATTTCCATCAGTCAAGTTAAAATCAGGAATATTATCATCGTATGGCTAAAACTGTATTCTCTGGCTAATAAGGACATATCACCTGTTGTGCAAAAAAATTAACACAGCCTTAATGTCCTGTTGACATTGAACATCATATCACACTGAAATCCCATTGGCTCTTTGTTAAAATGATGAAGTGCAGCGATAAGGAATTGGAGTCAATGAGAGAGAAGAGGTGTTGTATGTCTATGAGAGAGAAGAGGTGTTGTATGTCTATGAGAGAAGAGGTGTTGTATGTCTATGAGAGAGAAGAGGTGTTGCATGTCTATGAGAGAGAAGGGGTGTTGTATGTCTATGAGAGAGAAGAGGTGTTGTATGTCTATGAGAGAGAAGAGGTGTTGCATGTCTATGAGAGAGAAAAAATATGTGTTGTATATCTATGAGAGAGAAGAGGTGTTGTATGTCAATGAAAGAGAAGAGGTGTTGTATGTCTATGAGCGAGAAGGGGTGTTGTATGTCTATGAGAGAGAAGAGGTGTTGTATGTCTGAGAGAAGAGGTGTTGTATATCTATGAGAGAGAAGAGGTGTTGTATGTCTGAGAGAAGAGGTGTTGTATATCTGAGAGAAGAGGTGTTGTATGTCTGAGAGAAGAGGTGTTGTATGTCTATGAGAGAGAAGAGGTGTTGTATGTCTATGAGAGAGAAGAGGTGTTGTATGTCTGAGAGAAGAGGTGTTGTATGTCTGAGAGAAGAGGTGTTGTATGTCTGAGAGAAGAGGTGTTGTATGTCTGAGAGAAGAGGTGTTGTATGTCTATGAGAGAGAAGAGGTGTTGTATGTCTATGAAAGAGAAGAGGTGTTGTATGTCTGAGAGAAGAGGTGTTGTATATCTGAGAGAAGAGGTGTTGTATGTCTGAGAGAAGAGGTGTTGTATGTCTATGAGAGAGAAGAGGTGTTGTATGTCTATGAAAGAGAAGAGGTGTTGTATGTCTGAGAGAAGAGGTGTTGTATGTCTATGAGAGAGAAGAGGTGTTGTATGTCTATGAGAGAGAAGAGGTGTTGTATGTCTGAGAGAAGAGGTGTTGTATATCTGAGAGAAGAGGTGTTGTATGTCTGAGAGAAGCGGTGTTGTATGTCTATGAGAGAGAAGAGGTGTTGTATGTCTATGAAAGAGAAGAGGTGTTGTATGTCTGAGAGAAGAGGTGTTGTATGTCTATGAGAGAGAAGAGGTGTTGTATGTCTATGAGAGAGAAGAGGTGTTGTATGTCTGAGAGAAGAGGTGTTGTATGTCTGAGAGAAGAGGTGTTGTATATCTGAGAGAAGAGGTGTTGTATGTCTATGAGAGAGACACTGTTCACTACTATGGATCAGAGTCTTATTCATAATGGCACACCATAGCAAATGTTTTGCAACGGAAAACGAAAACAAGCGTTTCTTATTGGACAAATTCAGGTAGGTCCCTCCCTGTTTCGTCCCAATTGCTTCTGTTTGGTTCCTAGTAAATACACCCTTGGAAACATGTATGTTTCTGTTCAAGACTACACATTGTAACTATTAGTATGTAGTCCAGTTTGAATAGTGAAGTCACCCTGACACTAAACAAATTACCACTACAGATAAAATACCATCCTAATGATGTATATTTATCAACTGCAGTGCTAGCCTATGTTTTCTATATGAATAAGACTTCAGCTTGCACGCTGCTACTGTATGCTTCCAAGTAAACAACATAACAATAACATATTCCAGTACCTTAAACACACATTGTAAAGTCATTAGATAATAGCACTATTCAGACTGAAACATTTTGGAGTATTTGTTACGGTTGTTTAAGGACTAGCTTTTGGTTTTTTCTCTGAGAATATCAAAAGTTGTAACACCCTGGCTCTGGGACTCTATATGTTGAGCCAGGGTGTGTTCTTTCTATGTGGTGTATTTCTATGTTGGGAGTTCTAGTTTGTTTATTTCTATGTTGGCCTGAGTGACTCCCAATCAGAGGCAACGAGTGTCAGCTGTGGCTGGTTGTCTCTGATTGGGAGCCATATTTATACTGTCTGTTTTCCCTTTGTGTTTGTGGGTTCTTGTTCCGTGTTGGTCTATGTTACCTAGGACGTTACGAGTCGTTTGTTGTTTTTGTTTACTGTCCGTGTTTATCGCTAATGATAAATAAACATGTTCGTTCATCACGCTGCGCCTTGGTCCTCCTCTCTTAACGACGATCGTGACAAAAGTGACATAACTATTCTCTGTATCACGTCACTGTACCATACCCAGCATAACATTTCTCAGGGCAGGGAAACTTCTGTCCCAATGTACACATAAGAACTTAATAAGATTGGACTCAATGGAAGAATATATGTTTCAAAGTGATCCAAGATGGACCCTTGGTCTCTCAGTCTTTTAGTCTACACAGACAGTGAATCCACAAGCTAGAATCTAGAAGCTCTGATAGATGAATCATTTTTGGCTGTATAATAATTGAGCTATCAATACCCTTGATGATAATATGTCCTAAATGACACTTGGGACTCGATTCAATTGAATCCGTATTGCTGAAGTTCAGCGCTATAGCGCGATTGAAATTTAAAGGCTGCATATGTCGACTCAATCAGAAATTACCTTTACATTTCAAGCACTCTATAGCACTGAACTTCGCCGATACGGATTGAATCGAGCCCCTGGTAACATTTCCTCAGACCAAAATGGGTCCTCTGATTTGCAAGATAACAGAGAAAGCATGAGGTTGTATAGATAGAACAACTGCTAGTGGTGACTAGATCAAAACCTGGAGTTAGCATACTCAAAGGCAGTTTCTGCCTCTAATTCCATAGTATATAGTAGAGTTACAGACCAGACTGACAAGTAGCTAGGCTACACAGATATTACCCATTGTTTGCTGTAGGTCGACTTACACTGTGGTATAGTTGAATGTTGTTGGGGGTATAGTTGATTGTTGTTGGGGGTATAGTTGATTGTTGTTGGGGTTATAGTTGATTGTTGTTGGGGTTATAGTTGATTGTTGTTGGGGGTATTGTTGATTGTTGTTGGGGTTATAGTTGATTGTTGTTGGGGGTATAGTTGATTGTTGTTGGGGTTATAGTTGATTGTTGTTGGGGGTATAGTTGATTGTTGTTGGGGGTATAGTTGATTGTTGTTGGGGGTATAGTTGATTGTTGTTGGGGTTATAGTTAATTGTTGTTGGGGTTATAGTTGATTGTTGTTGGGGTTATAGTTGATTGTTGTTGGCACAGTCTGTGAGGCCTGGGCTTGCACTGTCTGGTGATAATAGAGTAGTACTGTAGCTGTGCTGTTAGCCACATTATACAAGCGTTTAAGATCAATCCATCTGGATGGTGCCAGTGCTTACCTAACCACAACTGGTCTAGATCAATGAATAAATCACAGCCTTGCTGGTATGACCCTGTCATTTTAAAGCCATGTCACTTCATAGTTGGTGCCAGACAGTCTCAGCCAGCCTGGCATGGTGAACTCAGTTCAGTTTTGACATGGCCTGGTGAACTCAGTTCAGTTTTGACATGGCCTGTTTGGTTTACCTCCATAGTATTGCTATATATCCATTTGGCCTTGTTACAGTGGGGTGTGGACAGTCTCTCTCGCTCTCTCTCTCTCTTTCTCTCTCTCTCCTCTCTCTCGCTCACCACTTGTGCTGACTGTGTCCTGATCTCCTCTTCTCCTCCAGAGACACACCCTCCTCCTCCTGGCTGACCCGACAGTCCTTTATGTCCTCCATCTCCACCTCGTCCTCCTTCTCCTCCTCTGGGGGGCTCTGAGCCACAGCAGGCTCCTCCTCCCCCTTCACTACCTCAGCCATACACACCACAGAGACTTCCCTCTGACTGTCCGGGCTGGCTTTGACTATGGCAACACTCCCCACCTCCAGCTTGATCTCTAGAGGGCATCCGCTGGAGGGGGAGACTTTTATTGGAGTCATGGTGGCAGAGACTTTCATGTGGTCAATGGTGGGGGAGACTTTCACAGGGGCCGCAGTGGGAGAGACTTTGTCGGCGTTGACAATAGCAAGGCTGTCTGTCTTGTGTTCTGGCCCTTTCGAGGTGGCTGTGGCTGAGGTTGTGAAGGGAGAGGAGGAAGGTGAGGTTTCGTCCACCTTGACAAAAGTAGTAGCATTCCTTAGAATGCTATGAGGAGCTATAGGGGACACCATTAAGGGGGTAGGGGCAGTGTAGCCCTTTAAAGGGGTAGGGGAGACTTTTCTGGAGGACAGGGCAGGGGAGACATTTCTGGAGGACAGGGCAGGGGAGGCTTTTCTAGAGGACAGGGCAGGGGAGACTTGTATGGATGTAGGGGTGGGGGAGAGATTTAAAGGTGTAGTGTTGGAGGACACTTTTCTGGAGGACAGGGCAGGGGAGAGATGTAAGGAGGTAGGGGAGGGGGACACTATTCTGGAGGACAGGGCAGGGGAGAGATTTAAGGAGGTAGTGGTAGGGGAGGCTTGTACAGGGGTAGTGGTAAGGGAGGCTTGTACAGGGGTAGTGGTAAGGGAGGCTTGTACAGGGGTAGTGGTAGGGGAGGCTTGTACAGGGGTAGTGGTAGGGGAGGCTTGTACAGGGGTTGTGGCAGGGGAGACATTTAAGGGGCTAGGGACAGGGTTAGTAGGGGAGCCTGGGGTAAGGGGGAATATTTCAGGGGTCATGGGGGTGACTTGTACTGGGGTGGTGATGGGGGAATCTTGTACCGGGGGCGTTAGGGGGGAAACTCCTGCTGGACTCATGTTGGGAGAGACCGGTTCGGGAGCCACTGTGGGGGACACTATAAAAGTGACCCTAGTGGGGGACATCTTAACATGGGCCATCTCAGTGTCGTCAGGTGCACCAGAGCCCAGGCTGGGCTGGGACGACAGGGTCTTCACAGGGTTGGAGGTCTGCACTGGAGCAGTCTTCAACGGAGCATTGAAGAGGGGTTCCTCTTCCACCACAGGCTGGCTCAGTGGCACTTTGACCCCCACTGGATCACTGCCTCTGCGCAGCGAGAACAGAACTAGACTCTTCTTCCGCTTGGCCGCGGTGGCCACCACACCGTTTGTGCTCTCCGTTTTGACATCTTTGAACATGCTCTGCAGGTTGTACCCCTCCTTCCTCTGGGGGTCCTCCTCATCCCCCTTCTCACTATCCAGGGCCTCCGATTGGTCCAACTGGTCGCCAGACCCCTGATCCTTCTTGTCCATGTGGGTGACTCGGAACCTGTAGGTATACAGACCTCAGATAGTACTGTACATCACCACACAATCACAATCCTGTTAGAAAACACGAAGTAGTGTGACTAGAGAGAAATGTGTTTGTAATGATTTACCTGGCAAAGAAATATGAAATAAATGAAGATGAATGTATTGTGTTGTCAAACATCCGTCCAATGTGACTCACCTTCCCACAGCGAACACAATGGACTCTCTCCTCTCTCCTGGCGTTCTTGGCTTATTGGTCCGAGGCACACGGCTCCGGCGCCTGGCCTTCTTGGACCGCCCTTGCACACAGAGCGTGCAGGACTTGTGGTCGAGCTGGGCGCCAGAGTGCACTGTGTGGTGATGAGGTGGAATTCCCCCCAGGCTATCTTTGCGCAGTAACCTTTCGGAAAGACAATGAAGTACCCATTCAGTCAGACATGTTTATTTTCCATTCAAACACCCTAGACCAGCGTTTTCCAAACTTGGTCCTGGGGACCCCAAGGGGTGCACTGTGCACATTTTGGTTTTTGCCCTAGCACTACACAGCTGATTCAAATACACAGCTGATCCCAGACTCCCGAGGAGCAAATCTGGGAAACGCTCTAGATCATGACTAAGCAAAAACATCCAAAGACATCTTTGTAAGCATCTAAAGCCATTTTATAAACATCTGGTTTATAGTAGCATATTTATTGGAGTCTTCCTGTGAAATATGAGTCTCTAGTGTGATCCATTAGTCCCTCTGTTCCCCTCTCTGACCGCCTCTGTCTGTGACCTCCCACCCATCAGGACTGCAGCATCTCTGAGGAGTACTGTAGCTGTACTGATGCTGTAGCTGGCTGAGAGAGGAGAGTGTGGGAAGAATACCAACGAATGCCACGGCCCTGTAGGCTGCTGTCAGCCTGAGAGCATTATCTTGGTAAACAGACAAGAACACTAAAACCCTCACCCTAGAGGTGCCAAGTAAGAACATGGCTCTAATTAAGAAGCATAAATCTCTCCAATATGCTAGTAGCACATCACAGTTATATTATCACAGCACAACACTGGGTCTGTTTCTCTAGAATGCCCTCGATCATCTCTACCTACAATGTTTATATGAATGTGAGGAGAAGCACGTTGTTAGAGTACAGTAGTAGTAGCATACTATGTAGGACTAAGTAATAATAATAGAGACTACTTGTCTGTTTGCCTCACAACAAGGCAGTAAAGATCAGGTCATGTATCCACAAAGAGTCTCAGAGTATGAGTTTAAGTTCATAAATAAGATTGTATGGACAGATCCTAGATCTGAACTCCTACTCTGAGACACTTTGTGGTTATGGGCCTAGATCCCATAACAGAGCTGCTGAGGCCAGGACAACAGTAAGCCAGGTGGCCCCATGGGAAAGACAGCCCAAGGACACACTGCACAGCGCAGGAACAGAGGGGATGGGCGCCCCACTCCATAGCTACCCACTAGTCCCATAATTACAAGCCACACAATACAATGACTTTCTCCAGACTCTGCCTGACTGCCACAGGTACACTGAAATGTAGACTACACCCATTATTGTGGCCTCTCTGAAAACCCAACAGCCTAAAGCAGGGGGAAACCCTGTAGTACAGTACAGGAGACCTGCATTTAAACCATATGCATTATGTCCCACACAAACACTGGTTTGTTCTAGAGAAAAATAAACTAGGAGTATATTACTTGAGAGGAGTTGGTGCTCTTAAGAAAGTATGGTGCTTGTTTACCTTTGCTCTGCACTAAAAGACTTTCACCAAGGGTGATAATAACACACTGGAGTAAGACAAGGTGAATGTAAATCTACTTACATAAATAAACATAATAACTAAGGAAAAAAAAGTTGATATTAGCAATACGTACCTAGGATCATGATGTTGACATATATCCTGTTTTCCTAGCATATCCTTGAAGGCTTCCATGTTAGCTAGAAGGCAGAACACAAAAATTACACACTTTTGCTAAGCATAATTTAAATTGCAGTATTGAAGTGCCAAAGATATTGACAAAAATGTAGTATCTATTGTGTTGTGTCCTGAGTTATTGCCTTCATTTTCAATGATGCACTTCAGGATTTGTTCAACTGTGTCTTGATTGTCCTCTTCTTCATCATCTGTAATATATGAAAGATTGTCTGATGAAGCAGCTTGCCCCCAAGCTTGCTCCATCATCATTCAAGATTATTAAAGGAAATTCTCAAAGTTATTGACCTAGACCGTTTTTCCTCACTTCAATGAAAGGAGCATATTTCTGTTTGTTTGTATGCTTTCAAGAGATTCTACTTTCTTTAAAGTCGTTTATTTCCACTGAGGCCCATGGTTTTCAAGTACCCATTAAATAAACACAAATTCAATATGGAAAATATGAATTCTTCGTGAGTGTCCAGTGTTTACATTGGACTGAATTTAATTCAAGCTGAATTAACATCCTCTAACCTGAAGAGTACCGTTTCCTGTTTGGCAAATGGCCAAGGGCCTTTGGATAAAGACAGACATGTCGGCCTCCCGAGTGGCGCAGTGGTCTAAGGCACTGCATCGCAGTGCTAGCTGTGCCACTAGAGATCCTCGTTCGAGTCCAGGCTCTGTCACAGCCACGACCGGGAGACCCATGGGGTGGCGCACAATTGGCCCAGCGTCGTCCAGGTTAGGGGAGGGTTTGGCCGGCAGGGATGTTCTTGTCCCATCGCGCACTAGCGACTCCTGTGGCGGGCCGGGTGCAGTGCACGCTGACTCGGTCGCCAGGTGTACGGTGTTTCCTCCGACACATTGGTGCGGCTGGCTTCCGGGTTAAGCGGGCACTGTGTCAAGAAGCAGTGCGGCTCGGTTGGGTTGTGTTTCGGACGACGCACGACTCTCGATCTTCGCCTCTCCCGTGTCCGTACGGGAGTTGCAGCGATGGGACAAGACTGTAACTACCAATTGGATACCACGAAATTGGGGAGAAAAAGGGGGTAAAATACCAAAAACAAGGACAGATGTCAGAAAAACGTCACACATACCACATGTATCTGCCTTAGAAAATCAATCATGGACACTTGTTAACTTCTCTAAGCCATATCCCTGACCCTGACATCAATGACCAGATCAAAACGCCAATATATATAAAACGCATTCTGACAGATCCTTGTAGATACCTACCCTTCTTGTCTGGTCCCAGTTTCTGCTCACACTCTTCATCGTCCTCCTCCTCCCCAGTCCTGCAGCGGTAGCCCTTCTTCTTCAGCAGGTGGCAGACCAGGAAGCCCAGGAGGCCCGTGATGAAGAAGAAGAAGACCAGGAGGAAGATCATATATGGGGGAGGGGGTTCCCCCACTGTCGATGCCTCCAGGTCCGTCATCCCCCAGGAGAGTCTTCACTCGCCCTCTATCTGTAGTGTAGTCCTATATAGCCAATGGGTGCACACATATGTCCTGTAGAGTCAGTAATGTAACCCTGAAGGGGGTCCCCAACAATTATCAAAAGATGTCAACTCTTGATCCACTCAGCAGCATTGATGGGCCTGTGTGCGTGGTCTTGTCTGGCCATCTGAGTCTCCTGCCATCATGTTGTGACTAGATAATCCCCCTTCTCAACTTTCTGTGCGTACCACTGGCTAGAGCCAACTTGATCTATCTCAGCAGGCAGAGAGAGCTGGGCCTGGTGGTACACATCCCCTGATGTTTTTTTTACTGAGCATTTTAGCCCACACTCACTCACTCACACACACACCGTGCTAAATTCTACAGGCCAAGAAGTGAGGATTTCATCAACCACTCATTAATTCATATTTTGTTGTATTGTACTTGATAGGTTGTAAAACCAGGTCGGCAAAATAACACAATGTTTGTACTACAATGTTATGATGTGAAATTAAGTTTAATGCTTCTGCTTACAGAGGAAATTGGTATATATTTAATAATCTATAATTTTCAGTTGAGCTCCTAATACTTACAATGCCTTCAGAAAGTATTCATACCCCTTGATGTATTCCACATTTTGTTTTGTTACAGACTGAATTCAAAATGGATTAAATTGATTTTTTTTCTCACCCATCTACACACAATACCCCATAATGACAAAGGGAAAACATGTTTATAGAAATTTTAGCAAATGTATTGAAAATGAAATACAGAAATATCTCATTTGCATAAGTAGTCACACCACTGAGTCAATACATGTAAGAATCACCTTTGGCAGGGATTACAGCTGTGAGTCCTCCTGGAGTCTTCCTGGATTGTACAATATTTGCACATTATTCTTTTTAAAATTCTTCAAGCTCTATCAAGTTGGTTGTTGATCATTGCTAGACAGCCATTTTCAAGTCTTGTCATAGATTTTCAAGACGATTTAAGTCAAAGCTGTAACTAGGCCACTTGGGAACATTAAATATCATCTTAGTAAGCAACTCCAGTGTATATTTGGCCTTGTGTTTTAGGTTATTGTCCTGCTGAAAGGTGCATTTATCTCCCAGTGTCTGTTGAAAAGCAGACTGAACCAGGTTTTCCGCTAGGATTTTGCCTGTGCTTAGCTATATTCCGTTTATTTTCATCCTAAAAACTCCATTGTCCTTGCCGATGAGAAGCATACCCATAACATGATGCAGCCACCACCATGCTTGAAACTATGAAGAGTGGTACTCAGTGATGATTTGAATTTGCCCCAAACATAACGATTTGTATTCAGGACATAAAGTTCATTTCTTTGCCAAATGTTTTGCAGTTTTACTTTTTTTTTTCTGTCATTTAGCAGACGCTCTTATGCAGAGCAACTTACAGTTAGTGAGTGCATACATTATTAATTTTTTCATACTGGCCCCCCGTGGGAATCAAACCCACAACCCTGGCGTTGCAAACGCCATGCTCTACCAACTGAGCTACATCCCTGCCGGCCCCTCCCCTACCCTGGGCCAGTTGTGCGCCGCCCCATGGGTAAGTGCCCTACTGCAAACAGGATGCATGTTTTTGAATATTTCCACTCTGGCATTTAGGTTAGTACTGTGGAGTAACTACAATGTTGTTGATCCATCTTCAGTGTTCTCCTATCACAGCCATTAATCTCTGTAACCGTTTTAAAGTCACCATTGGCCTCGTGGTAAAAGTGGTTTCCTTCCTCTCCGACAACTGAGTTAGGAAGGACGCCTGCATCTTTGTAGTGACTGAGTGTTTTGATACACCATCCAAAGTGTAATTAATAACTTCACCATGCTCAAAGGGATATTCAATGCCTGTATTTTTAACCCATCTACCAATAGGTGTCCTTCTTTGCGAGGCATTGGAAAACCTCCCTGGTCTTTGTGGTTGAATCTGTGTTTGAAAATAATTTCTCGATTGAAAGACCTTACAGATAATTGTATGTGTGGGGTACAGAGATGAGGTAGTATTTTAAAAAATCATGTTAAACACTATTATTGTGTCACGATCGTCGGTAAGAGAGGAGGACCAAGGCGCAGCGTTGAATGCGAACATATTTATTATAGGTGATACACGATCAAAACAACAAAACGATAACGTGACAGTCAACGGTCTAACACAAACCAACTAGAACAAGATCCCACAACTATTGTGGGAAAACAGCCTGTTTAAATGTGGTTCCCAATCAGAGACAACCAGCCACAGCTGACACTCGTTGCCTCTGACTGAGAACCACACTGGCAACATAGAAAAGAAACAACTAGACCTACAACACAGAACTCTACACACCCTGGCTCAACATAACAGTGTCCCCAGAGCCAGGGCGTGACAGTACCCCCCCCTAAAGGCGCGGACTCCGACCGCGCCAACCAAATACCACAGGGGAGGGACCGGGTGGGCACTCCGCCTAGGCGGTGGATCCGGCCCGGGCCTGATCCCCGCTCCTCTCCAACCCCCAAAGTACCCCTGGTCCGGTCTGGCCCCGCTGGCCGGAGCTGGACTGCACATTGGTGGAGCGGATTGCTCTAGCTCGGCGTGAAGCATCTGACCGGTGCCGACCAGGCACCGGTGGAACAGGCACGGGACGTGCCGGACTGACGACGCACACCACTGGCCCGGGCGCGGGAACAGGCACGGCCGTGCCGGGCTGACGACGCACACCACTGGCTTGGTGTGGGGAACAGGCACGGCGTGCCGGGTTGACGACGCACACCACTGGCTTGGTGTGGGGAGCAGGAGCGGGCCGGACCGGGCTGGCGACGCACACCACTGGCTTGGTGTGGGGAACAGGCACGGGCCGTGCCGGGCTGACGACGCACACCACTGGCTTGGTGTGGGGGGCAGGAGCGGGCCGGACTGGGCTGGCGACGCGCACCACCGGCCCGGTGTGGGGAACAGGCACGGGCCGTGCCGGGCTGACGACGCACACCACTGGCTTGGTGTGGGGAACAGGAGCGGGCCGGACCGGGCTGGAGACCCGCACCATTGGCCTGGTGCAGGGAGCAGGAACAGGCCGGACCGTACTGGGGACACACACCACCGGCCCTACGCAGGGATCTGGAACGGGCCGGACCGGACTGGTAACACACCCCAGTACCCTTCGCCGTGCCTCTACACCTTCCATCCCCTCTTCGACCAGTGGCCCCCGTAACCTGGCGGCCTCCTCTGCCAACCCGCTGGGCCGCTCTGTCGCGGTCTCCTGCTGGCCCGTCGTCCACGGCGTTAGCCCCCCCCTAAAAATTGTATGGGCTTCACTCCTACCCGTGGACCAGGTCTCCATACTTTTTGCCAGCCTTTCGCCCTTCTGCTTCCACGTCAAGCCCCTCTCTTCCTCACATGGCTTGACCCAGTCGAGGAGGCGAAGGAGATCCGCTAGAGATCTCCCAGGCGATGGCTCCTGGACTTGCTGCTTGGTCCAGTAATGGTGGGATCTTCTGTCACGATCGTCGGTAAGAGAGGAGGACCAAGGCGCAGCGTTGAATGCGAACATATTTATTATAGGTGATACACGAACAAAACGATAACGTGACAGTCAACGGTCTAACACAAACCAACTAGAACAAGATCCCACAACTATTGTGGGAAAACAGCCTGTTTAAATGTGGTTCCCAATCAGAGACAACCAGCCACAGCTGACACTCGTTGCCTCTGACTGAGAACCACACTGGCAACATAGAAAAGAAACAACTAGACCTACAACACAGAACTCTACACACCCTGGCTCAACATAACAGTGTCCCCAGAGCCAGGGCGTGACATATTGCACACAGAGTGAGTCCATGCAACGTATTATGTGTGTTGTTAAGCACATTTTTACTCCTGAACTTATTTAGGCTTGCCATAACAAAGGGGTTGAATACTTATTGACTCAAAACTTTTCAGCTTTTCATTTTTAATTAACTTGTAAAACCTTTTTTTTTAAACAACATAATTCCATTATGACATTATGGGGTATTGTGTGTAGGCCACAGGCCAGTGACACAAAATCTCAATTTAATCCATTTTAAATTCAGGCTGTAACACAACAAAAGGTGGAAAAGTCAAGGGGTGTGAATACTTTCTGAAGGCACTGTATAGGGCATAGACACAACCAGAAAGCCCCTCACCTCAGCAGTTCAGACATATACTCCCTAGCAGTTCCACTAGAAACAGTAGAATAATATTTCCTGTGTCCCTCTATAGAAATATGGTACATTCCCTTCTGGCTCCTCTCCCAGCCTAACATGTTTACAATATATGGGTGGAATCGGAAATGTATGGCAACTAATGCTTCTGTGAACAGAAATGTACAGTCTATCTGTCCCTCTAAATTAAACCACTTACCTATAAGGTTGTCACTGGTCTAGTGTCACTGTCACAAGAGGACAAGTCCTGTATACAGCTCTGTCATACTTACAGTACATCAATGTATAATATACTGCAGATTATCAATAAATCTGTTGAATTTTAATAAGCTAATTTGCTAACATTGAATTTGCAGCAGAAACTGGCAGGAAATGACACAAGCCAATTGAAATATAAAGCAGAATATCTCTGCATCAGCATAAGCACAGAGAATCTTGAGGTGACTCAGCAATATAATGCCCTCCATCAGGAACACAAGTTGATGATTGTGTTTTTAAAGGCCCTGTCATTGACGGGAAGCTCTGCACTCATATCATTACAAACAGCATTTTTCAGAGAGCGGAAATAATTTGATCCACTGCTAATAATAGAAAGGGTCACTTGATTCAATTGAGCCATTGATTTTTATATGTAATGCCTGCGGTTGTCAGCTATCTTTTTCCCATTTTATTTCCTAGAGATGCATATGATCATTTAAAAAACTAGCTACAAACTGGCCATTTGAATTCATAGTCTGTCATATCAAATACAGATGTAGGATCTTAATTTGAGACATTTTGCTACAGCAGGAAAATAATCTTGCAGCAACAGGAAATTTGAATTATTATGTGGATTATAATTAATGGCCATTTTTGTAGGGGTTTAAACATTTTTCGTAAGAGAAAGTGGAAATTATAAACTTCAGAAGCCTTTTTAAACCACAAATACACTACACGATTAAAATGTCCTGCCTTTACAGGAAAGTTCTCATTCAACAGGGAGATCAAATTAAGATCCCACAGCTGTATACATGACCTCTACTCACCATGGCTGACTGTTTCCACATTCTGACCCTCCTCAGTGACATACATGAGGTTTTGAATATCCATTTCCTTTCAGATAACCTTTACTATAACTTCAATAGTGAATAATGTACAGCTGTACAGTAAATGTTTTTGGGAGAGGGTAAGGGTTTAAGGGCATATTTGCATATTTGCATAACTGCATCAACATTCATGGTCTCAGTTCAAGTACAAGTCTATGGCTACATGAGTGACCCTGATCTCAGTGATGACTACCTGACACGTTACTAATGGACAAGCAATGGACAGGCAAGACAGCTTCTAGGCAATGGGCCAATGGCCACTGTAGCCTTTTGGTAAGGCAGGGGACAGGTGAGCCACCTGAAAAAAAATTATAAACTCTATTTAGGATATACTTTACCTATCGATCTTAACCTATCGATCTTCCTATACTTTGTTACATATGGAAACAATGTAGCCTATTTCAAGTTTAGTTGGATTTTGTAAAGACTTGGATCACTAGGCTATTCCTTAGTTATTACACCTCTATACACTGATTACAGTGCCTCCTCTGTCGGACAGCATTATCAAGATCTACTTTTGTAAGCCTATCCTTTTAAGAAAAACTAGTGAAGTCCGTTAATTCATTGTGACATTCGTGACATGGTGACATTCGTGACATGGCCCGCCCGTAACAACAACCGTAGCCTAAATTGAAGACCCACAACAGAGAGAGTGACCACCCCGCAGTGCACTCCATCTTTTTCAAGTTTCAGGCGGCCTCGTGGCCCATGATGACACACCTGCCCTTGGTATTTTAAATGCGCTAGTAGCTACTGTACGACATGCACACATATGATGGAATTTTGACAAGGACAAATATGACACAACCAGACATTCTTGCTCTGGGTCTGTCTGAGTCGGAACTTGACCGAGGATGCACATGAGTGCCTGATAGCTCCATCATCATGACTAAATCAGGCGGTCTACATAATGAATCAATGATACACTGCTGCGCCAAACTATAAATATATATATATATGAATTATAATACTATAACATCATTACCATAGTAATATTATATCCATCGCATTGAATAACAACATTGTCGCAATTAATTTGCTGCATCATAGGTTCAATTGCTGACTTGAACAACACATCCGCCCATTGACAACCTATAATGAACCATTCCCTTTTACCATTATTTAACGAGCCGCAAAGCACCCTACTCACGTTCTTTCAGAAACATTAGGAACCCGTAGTAAATGTGGATGCTATCCCGATAGGTGTGTGATCTCCTGTAGTAAGTCCATTGAGATGCGCTATAGTTTTCTTCTGGCCGAACGAGAGCTGCTATGGAGTAAATGGAGGGAAGGAGATTCTGCAAGTTATTTAAAGGGAAAATAGCAAAGACATATTGTGTAACCGTTATTTTATTTTGAGGCCAGATTTTTGGAGTGTTAAATTTTTACAATTCATCCAATTGTTCCAATTAATCTATGCTAACCAGTAGATAATTGAAACAGTTCCACATTTGAAAGTGAAGCATTGAATAACTGATTTCAAAAGCCTGCATAAAGCTTACAAATGATCAAATGTGTAAGATGTTTGTGTGTGTGACTCAATAGTTGTTATAGTATTACAGTTCAAAATAAACAACAACATCTACATAGACAGGTGTAATAGACGTTTATCCATTAACTACAATGAGATGTTGTTTCTTGAAGAATACCCCCGTAGAATAGAAGAATAGCTGGACATTTTCACACATGATATGATTAAACTAAAGTGATATCAAGCTAGTTTTGTCAGCACGATGCATTATCCACATAAAGGGGAAAACGTTTGGATAACCAGAAGGCTATGTGAAGGATATAGTCTAGTAAACACATCATATCTATATCAAATCTGCATAAAATAAGTCACACTCATCATATAAAAAAGTGAACTATGATTTTAATCACATTTACTAAGCTATTACATTTTCTCTCTCTCAACATATGATCCATAATAAAAACAACCGGACTCCCAGTCTGGACTGCCATGCATTTACTATAGTCCCCTGTAGCTCAGTTGGTAGAGCATGGCGCTTGCAACGCCAGGGTTGTGGGTTCGTTTCCCACGGGGGGCCAGTATGAAAAAAACCCTGTAAATCGCTCTGGATAAGTGCTAAATGACTAAAATGTAAATGTACTGTATGGCCGTGGAGAAAGTATTCTCCTAGCGGCTGTGATCCGTAGTACATTTCCCAAGCCCCCCTTTCTATCCCCGCCCCACAGACTGTACAGTTTGGTAGTGTCAGAGAGGAAGCGGAAGAGAGGCTCAACTCCGCGGAAAATCTGTCTTCCTCCAGCAGGTGGCGTTTTTTCGTTGTTTCGCCCACCAAGCGAGGAGTTTTTGTATGGGGGTCAATGAGTGTCAAATTTGGTCAACAAAAAAATGAATGGCTTATTTGCTATGGGAGGTTTATTTGATCGAATAGAAGTTTCGTAATGCTTAAGTTGTTATGAGTGTACTGATATAAGTAGGTCACATGACGTCCCGGCAACTTTGAGAAGGAAAAAAAACGTTATATCGGAGTTGTCTCGAGATGGCTATGCATGACAAGAGGCTAGTAGTATAGCGTCTCTCTCCATTGAATACAGGCGGTTGACCTCAACAACCCTAATCGAATATTTAAAACTAGATTAAAATAATGAGATGCCAATAAAGCCCCTTAAATTGAAATTGTATCCACCAATCCACAGAGAGGATAGGTAGGAGCTAGACAGCCCGCCATTCCGCTTTGTGGACAACGACTCCCATTGTTAGGGCGGAGAGACATCTGTCTTGTCAGTATATCCATAATCTTTGGTACTGTCTTTGCCCGCCCCCTTCGCTTGTCGCTGGACAATGACGTACGTTTTACTCGCTGTTTACAATTGCGACTGCTTGCTAAATGAAGGAAAGATACATTTACAGTAGCTAACAAATACCCAGTGAACGGTAGAAAAACCAAGAAGGCTCCTTTGCAATGTCCAACAGAACAGCATATTTTTATGATCCGGACGTGGGGAACTTTCATTATGGTAAGAATCATTTTGATTACAAAAGGCAAAGAGCATTAGGAAGCCGGCTAGCTAACTATTTACATTTTAGTTATTTAGCAGACGCTCGTATCCAGAGCGACTTACAGGAGCAATTAGAGCTAAGTGCCTTGCTCAATGGCATATTGACTGATTTTCAGCTTGTCAACTCGGGGATTCGAACCAGCGACCTTTCGGTAACTGGCCCAACGCTCTTAACCGCTAGGCTACCAGCCGCCATATTTTCTCTTTAATTTGTGATGATCGAGATAGCTAGTATTAGATTCTTATTTCTGCTAGCAATCAGGTGAATTGATCTCGCTGCGAACTCGCTAACGTTACTAGCTATTAGTCGTGTGTTTGCAAGAGTTTATTTATTCTACAGCTATTTAACTGGCTCGTTATGAATGATAGCATCACGCAGAAGAACCACAGAGAAATCAAGACATTGATAACTTCATATGAGAGGACAACACACTGAAACATGTTTTCCATTCCTTATCAAGGTGCAGGTCACCCTATGAAACCCCATCGTCTCTCTCTGACGCACAGCCTTGTTTTGCACTATGGCCTCTACAAAAAGATGCAGGTAAGTCTTGCTGATGGTAACATGCTGAAAAGTACCAGGAATGTAATCATTAGTCCAAACAGTTTTGCAACTAAAACGAGAGTTTCTATAGGACAAATTCAGGTAGGTCCCTCCCCGTTTAGGTATGTTTGCTTCCGTTTGAGAAACGTTTTGCAATAGAATCAGCGTAATGAATATGCCCTGATGAAACCAGACACATTCATGTCCTTCTTGACACCATGTTAATTTGACTGGTCCTTGTTTCACAGGTTTTCAAACCATACAAAGCCTCACAACACGACATGTGCCGATTCCACTCAGAAGATTACATAGACTTTCTGCAGAAGGTCAGCCCCAACAATATGCAGGGTTTCACAAAGAGTCTCAACACCTTTAATGTTGGGGATGACTGGTGAGAATGTTGTATCCATCTTCTATACAGTATTAGCTTACATTACTCCCTGGCTTATATATGGATTCATCTGTGACTTGAAGATATTTTGTGTGAAATACATATTTGTCAAAGTGCAGAATGTTGTTTTGACTTATGTAATATTATGATCAGTGTAATGTGCAGCTGTTGATCTATCTATGTGGCTTGTATAAAGGTAACGTGTCCTCTGTCAGCCCTGTATTCCCAGGCCTGTTTGAGTTCTGCTCCAGGTATACAGGAGCATCTCTACAGGGAGCAACACAGCTAAACCACAAGGTATGCTCCACCCCCCCCCCCCCAATTGTTTTGGGGAAAACAGCAAGCTCAGCTTCTTTTCTGTTTATAAATGTATTATATTTACTGATCGGAC
Organism: Coregonus clupeaformis; assembly: GCF_020615455.1. Taxonomy (NCBI): domain Eukaryota; kingdom Metazoa; phylum Chordata; class Actinopteri; order Salmoniformes; family Salmonidae; genus Coregonus; species Coregonus clupeaformis. Next base: position 5,999,785 of record NC_059193.1, read on the forward strand.
ATATTTATTAAGACCCATTCAGCAATTTATACAGCCAGGTAAATTGTTGACCACATTTAGATTTGATCAATGATTGGGACCATTGCTTTGCAGATATGTGACATCGCCATCAACTGGGCCGGGGGTCTTCATCATGCCAAGAAATTTGAAGTAAGAATTATGCGACATTTGTCAAGACAAATTACTTCTACAGCCTCTGGTCATCTTGTAACCTGCCTATGTTTTTTTATTTATTTATTCAACTAGGCAAGTCAGTTAAGAACAAATTCTTATTTACAATGACGGCCTACCTCAGCCAAACCCGGAAGATGGGACTCCCAATCACAGCCGGATTGTGATACAGCCTGGAATCAAACCAGGATCTGTAGTGATGCCTCTAGCACTGAGATCCAGTGCCTTAGACTGCTGTGCCACTCAGGAGCACTATGTACAGCTCTGTGATATCATGATTTTATTTGTTTTGATTTTCACAGGCCTCTGGATTTTGCTATGTGAACGACATTGTCATCAGTATACTGGAGCTTCTGAAGTAAGAGCAAAGCACCCCTACAGTCTTTATATTTGACTATTTCCTAATTATTATGTTTTGTCCTTTTTGTGGGTTCACGTCCCGCTAAGGATCTCTAACAACTAATAATGTGTAAATGTCCCTTTAGGTACCACCCGCGTGTGTTGTACATAGACATTGACATTCACCATGGCGATGGGGTGCAGGAAGCCTTCTACCTGACTGATCGGGTCATGACTGTATCCTTCCACAAGTACGGGAACTACTTCTTTCCAGGAACAGGTAAGACAAGCCATATGAGAAATACAGATACAGTTTGTCTTAATGACTAAATGATTGAATATCTCTATGGGACAATATAGATTTGTCTTAATGAGCTTATTCTTTGTTAAACAAATGTTTTTGAATGTTTTGTCCCATAGGTGACATGTATGAGGTAGGGGCAGAGAGTGGCCGGTACTACTGCCTGAACGTGCCTCTCCGGGATGGGATCGATGACCAGAGTGAGTAGTGTCCTTCCTGGATCCCCCACTCAGGCTGGCTCTCTGGCGCTCCACTCTGATAATGCTATTAGACTGAGGCCAGTGAGATGCCTCTGGGGAGTGCTATTATCAGATGCTGCCTGACTATTAGTTTACCTGCTCTCTAAACTATTACCATCTCTCTGATGGCTGTTACAGTTCACCTGCTCTCTAAACTATTACCATCTCTCTGATGGCTGTTACAGTTCAGAAGGTCTGATAGTATGCAGGATAATATCCAATCCAACGACAGATGTTTCCTTATTTTTGATAGGGGATCAATTATATCGCTTTGTCAATGGCAAGAATGATTGAAAGGATGAATTCTCTTCAATGTGTCCAATACCTTAACATTATATCACTCTGTTTCTTAGGCTACAGGCAACTCTTTCAGCCAGTCATCAAGCAAGTGGTGGACTTTTACCAGCCAACCTGTATCGTTCTTCAGGTGAGCATTTGGCAGCCAGAGATCATCAGTGGCATTTTGCATGAATTGTGGTATTGAGTATGGGACTCACATGCACCTCTTGTCATTGACAGTGTGGGGCTGACTCGCTGGGCTGTGACAGATTAGGGTGCTTCAACCTCAGTATACGAGGCCATGGGTAAGTGTCTTGCTCTACAAATAATACATTATAACCCTCACCAACACTTACATCACAGTATTAAATGGCCTTTGAATACAGCCTTATGGGTAAGTGTCTTAATAGTGAAAAGGATACATGTTTGGTGGATGGAATTCAATGTAGTCTATAATATGAGGATGTACTGCCACCTGTTGGTAGGAGGGCAAATTTAAAGGACAATAGAAAACAACCAATCCTGTACCAACCTGACACAGGAGCCAGGTTATGGTAAACTCTCTCACCCAGGGTATATGTTTCTATAGGGAGTGTGTGGAGTTTGTGAAGAGCTTTAGGATTCCACTGCTGGTACTGGGAGGAGGAGGGTACACAGTACGCAACGTGGCCAGATGCTGGTAAGAGCTAATTTCTCTCATTGCGGTAACTGGACTATAGTGTGGAGGTTAGGTGAGAGTTGTTTTTGATGGAGACCAAGAGATGACGTTCTCACAGTGTATATGGAACCACTTAAGAATGAACTCTGTTGCTCTTCTATTCCAGGACCTATGAGACCTCCCTCCTGGTTGATGAGCCAATTAGTGATGAGCTGCCTTATAGCGGTAAGTGAGCAAGCCTTTTGGCTTGATAATGACTAAGTTCTTCTGCCACTTTTTCCATTTGCTCTTTTTCTCTCCTCACCCCTCCAGAGTACTTTGAGTATTTTGCTCCAGACTTCACGCTCCACCCAGACGTCAGCACCAGGATAGAGAACCAGAACTCCAGACAGGTCAGTTTGAGAACATAGAGCATGCGGTCTCCCTCTCTCTTTCTGAACCACAGTCTACATACTGTTTAACAATTCAAACCATTATTGAATATATGTGTGGTCATGATCAGAATTCTCTCCATGGTGTAAGTCATTTATCTCCATCTTGTGCTTGTTTAGTACCTGGAACAGATCCGTTCGACGGTCTTTGAGAACTTGAAGATGTTGAACCATTCCCCCAGTGTCCAGATCCACGATGTGCCCTCGGACATCCTGAGCTACGAGCGCACTGATGAGGGAGACCCAGATGAGAGGGGGTCAGAGGACAACTATTCCAGGTCAACACACTCGGTCTGCCTTATGTGACACTAGACCTGGGCGATATGGGGAAGAAAATCCATATCGCAATAAATTGACAAATTGTTTGCGCTAACGATAAATCAGCGATTAATTCTTTTTTGGGGAGGTGCTGGAGCAAGGCGATATGGACAAAAAGTCAAATTGTGATAAATGTAACTATTTTACACAATAACAAATAAATAAAAATGTAATGGACAGTTACTTTGCATTAGCGGCAGGGCTCTAGCCAACAACAAAACATTCCAGTGCCAAATAAGAAAACTGAGATGGTAGCCTATGATTAAAAAAGTAAGCTTTTTCATCTAAACATATCCAGGGAATGCATGATGGATATTTTGATATGCAACCTGTCAAAATAGGATCTAGATTTATTTTTGTCTCTTCAGAGAATTTGCCTAATCTTTGTGCAATATTATTCACCACCTGAGGAAGTGGGAACTCAAAACACTAGATTGCTAACTCTAAATATGATATTGTTGCTATGTAGCCATGAAGGCTAATTGATTAATCTATCAGTAAATCTAGGCTAATGTCCTACATAAACTTTCCAGCACTAGGCCTAGGCTACTTGATGTAGGCCTATTCATTGCAAATCGCGATCTGCTCTGCGGGCGCAACAAAACCACAGCCTACTCCGGTTCTAAAGTGGTGTCATGAACTCACTATTAAGAGGTGAGAAAATGTTACAGAAAGCTGTGACTTTCCTCTTTAAAAAACGATTTTTCCCACAATAGCATTTTGAGCAATGGTCATATGCTTGTGCTTTTCAGAATGCATCGCTCCCTCCTCCGTGTCACAGTGGAGTAGCTCGCTCACACAGCAGCCGACAGCCAAACAGGGCCAGGCAGATACTTTCATAGCAGGAATCAACATAATGCAAAGCTCATTACTGTTGACCAAATATTTGTTTTAGAACAACCTACAGGAGTGTTGTGTAGCAAAATCACAGAATATTACCGAAGTAAGCAAAATGCCTCAGTTAGAGGAAGGCAGTGTAATTTTTGGTTTATCGTCCCAGCTCTGTGACACACACAGGAGCATATGTTCTATCATATACATATTAGTAATGGAATCAATGACCAGTTTAGGGACCAGTTTGTTCCCGCACGGGAACATTGTCTTTAAAATGTGCATCGCTGACAAAACGCGATTGGATTGAATCCCAGCCTTGGTTTACGTGTATATAGTATCAGTGTGAACAACTGAAAATGTTACGGTGTGTGATAGAACGTCCTGGAACTAAATCGCGTGTTCTCTTTACAGGCCAGAGGCAGCCAATGAGTTCTACGATGGTGACCATGACAACGACAAGGAGAGCGATGTGGAGATCTGAACGCTCAGTTCATGTCAGACTTTTCCCTCTGATCGCTCTCATGATATTATTGGGAAACCAACCATCACCAAGGCTGCAGTCTCTAAGGAGAGTTGACCAAACTTCTTCTCCCCAACAAATGGACTATTCAACAATCCCCATCTCATGGACTTGACCATACTATACTCAGAGCAAGAGACTACCACCATGAATTTGTACTATATGTCTATCATTGAGTATGTAGAGGACATCACCATGAGCAGTTCTATTGACAAGCACTTCAAATCAAATATTATTAGTCACATGCTTTGTAAACAGGTGTAGACTAACAGTGAAATGCTTACTTACGGGTTACTTACACGTAATAAATACACAATGAGTAACGATAACATGGCTATATACACAGGGTACCAGTAACGAGTCGATGTGCAGGGGTACGAGGTAATTGAGGTAGATATGTACATATAACTAGGGATAAAGTGACTAGGCAACAGGATAGATAAACAGTAGCAGCAATGTGTGATGAGTCAAAAGCCACCTTCTGACTCCCCTGAAGAAGACAGCCTAGAGGGGCCCAATACAATAATGTACTGAAACGTTATGTCCTCTGTTATACGGTTTATGAAATGTCTGGGCTTTATTCATCAGCACAGGATTAGAGAGGAAGAGACTTCCCCTTGATCCTAAAGGTTGTTCTGTTAACGGTCCAAAGGGGGTTGACTTCCTGTGGTTACTACCTGTTGCTAGGTGCTGTGTTGAAAGGGACCTGGGTCAGTCTTATATTGCCAGTTTTCACTTCACACGCTGGGATCACAGAGGTCCGTCATCTGAATAACAAGTAAAAATGTTTCAAAATCTGAATCTTTTTCATTTTTTTTTTACAAAAAAGAAATAGCAAAACTGCATGGCTACAATGCTTCACATCTATAAGAACTCAATTTGATATTTATATTTTGAAAGTGAAATGAGACCACCACCTGTATTGTCAGTAAAACTTTATTACGCATTCATTCAATTTCACATCATACACAGTACATAAGACTTCACAAAACGTTTTTCTATGGTCAGAATGAGACCGAGGTTGTTGTAAATTTGGGTGTTAAGGCAACCTTTTACATTTCAGAAGTAATTGTCCAATAAATAGCTTTTATATTAAAATCATTTGACCTTTTAAACACAGAAATAGACACACGTTCTCACTTGAAGCAGCAGTCATAAAAATGCTGCTTTTCCTATAGGAACTTCAAAAGATAGTTACATGTCTGGAGACAATACATGATTCATTCTCTATCAACTAGAACAGCAAACCACAGAGACAACGTTTGACAAAGGTCTGTGCAAAGTCCAGAGCTCCAGCCAGGTAGGCTTCACCATACTAATACAGGATGATGATGGGGAAGCCATCTGACCAGCCCACCCTTGAAAAAAACCAGAAGGTCTCAAACTAAAGTGTATTTGACAAATGCGGGACTGGTGAGGTGTCCTGGATTGAGACTGAGGCAGTGTGGGTAAAATGTGAGTCTATCTGCCCCCAGACACAGACAACAGGACCGCCTCAGTAGACAGACAGACCGGTGGAGCAGAGGGGTACAACACAGGTTATTATACTGCTGGGTTAGTGTCGTCTAAAGCTCCTCACTCTCGTACAGGGGGGCCGTGTGCTGGGGGGGGTCCGGAGTCAGGATGGGGAGATGGCTGAAGAGGGGGATTTTAAAATGTTTGCCTTTAGGGGGGGCAGGCTTGTTGGTGCGAGCTGCAGAGACAGAATGGAATACAAAGGTCAGGATATATTCAGAATAGACCCCTTGAACCTCTAATGCAATAATAACACAGAGGAAATGTTGTGTTTGAGCCAGGTAATAAAACAACCTTTAAATAAAGCCAGTCATTGTCATAAATGTTACCAACCTATTCTTTTAAACAATCTGAGAAATGGTTGGATCTCCTAATCCACAGGAGGAGGAATGTGTTGCTATCCTAAGAGAGTTTCCTAAAATAACTCCAAAGAGAAACCGCTCATATAAGAGCCATTATAAAAGCTTATATAAGATATTAAGCCCCAGCTCCAGTTACAGGTTCAACCCTTGGGGGTCGAAAGACAAGCTTTCCTTCTGGCCAGCAGAGTGCACGGCTAAATGTTACTGCACAGTTGGAGCCGGATATTACAGCCCGCGTTGGAGTGGACAGATGAAAATAATATGCACTCTCACCTGATCAATTACAGACTTGACTTCTTCAGCGAGCTACGCTGAATGGAGGTGAGCCTCACCATGGCCGCTCTCGGTGCGCGTAACAGATGGCATGTTATGTGATCGAGGAGAAATACAATAGCCAGCCAGGCACAATGAATACAGCGGCCTCTCATTTTCCTACTAATAATATATCCGCTATGGGTTTCTATCAGCCTTAACAACCTGCCATGGCAACCATTTGCGGGACGGGGGATAAATGACAGGGAATTACCCTCTATTCACACTGTGGAGAAACGCAAGATAGAAAGAGGCCCCTCTCCTTCATTCTAACAGGAGAAAGTGCTACAAATATTGAATAACAGACCATTTCCCCCTGCTGTTACAGTACATAAGTTATTGTACAACACTGGTAATTCATAGTACATTAGTGTAGTATGCCATTGCCATTTCAATGCCCTGCCATAGCAGACATTGTGAGTGCAAGGTTACAGCATTGTCTGTCTCGTATGTAAACAGCGCTGTAATCCCTGCTTGTCCCACTAGTGTAGATGTCAGCAGGTTGATGGCCACAGCATTTATGTGGTGTTTATGAGTTGAATTCTAAACATCTACCATACAGTAATAGGTAATGGACAGGGAACGGACAATTTAACTCTGAACTGAACACTAGTCTGTGCTTAACTTCAAGCCACAAACACAAACCATGCATGCACAAACGCACAAGGTCCACTTACTTCCTACGTCCAGTCTGGCGTTGCAGGTTGACATGCCGGCCTCGTTGATGGCAGACAGGGTGTACCAGCCTGCATCAGATTTGACTAACCTCTCAATGAGCAGGCACTGACTTCCTGTACTGTCCTGGTACAGGCTGGGAGACAAACATCAGGCCTGGGTTAACCCCTTATGGAATCAACAGAACCTCTCACTTTCAGCTAAGAGAGGTTCACGTTACCTAGCAAAGCTATATCAGCTAATTACCACAAATACACTTCAGCGAGATTCAACTCAGCTAAGGACCAGAAATTACAATCTCTACTGGGAGTATTTCTCCTTCTAAAAAAGGTATAAAAACATCCTGAAAGTGATGGAATTGAAGCTCCACCCACCTCATCCTGGTGGGGTCAATGCGCAGCATGTCTTTGTCCTTTTTCCAGAAGAGCTTTGGTGGAGGGGAGGCAGCCACCTTACACTCTAACCTCACTGTGTCCCCCTCCAGGGCACGAGAGTTCAGCATCTTCTGGACGAAGGTAGGGGGGCGAAGCACCTCCTGGGCTGGAGAGGAGATGAGGGGTTGGGGTAAAGGTGGAGCAATGTCAGAGCATCAATGCTAAGCGATGGGAAATGGGAGATGATTTGACAGTAGTCAAAACAGCCCTTACCGATAACCTCCAGTTTCATGGAGAAGCGGTTCTCCCCGGCGCGGTTCCTGGCAATACACTCGTAGACTCCAGCGTGATGCACCGTAACGATCTCGATGATGAAGGAGTGCATGCCCTTCTCACACACCAGCATCTTGTGGTAGTCGTCCGGACGGATGGCTTTACCATCCAGGTACCAGGACACGTCTGGGGTGGGCAGACCCCCCACCTGAGGGCACAACCAGAGGTGTATTCATTAGGGGGAAAAAAAAGACAAACAGGGAGGGACAACCTGAACTTGTCCAACAAGAAAATAAATTGCTACGGTGTATGCTAATGAATACGACCCTGGCCTTGAGGAGTGAGGGACCCAGGGACTGTAGTCTGGCCTACTAGAGGGCCATGAGGGGGCGTAGTGCAGGGGCCCAGAGTGGGGGCGGGATAGGGAGTAAAGCGCAACTTTTACAACCTGGTTATTCTGTCCACAGGGGCCATTGGGTTTCATGTTTGGTTTCCAGAGGCTTTCATTACACTTGAATAAAAAGTGTTGCATGAGTCAGTGTCAAAGTTCAACGAGGTCTTTACAGAAGATACCTCAGCTATAAATGTTGAATGAGTCCAGTTATCAACAGGCATTACTAAACTGATTAGAGCGTATCCAGTACTGTACCTTGAAGTCGATCCTACAGAACCTGCCCTCCTCCACCGTGAGGTCCTGGGGGACCTGGATGAAGCGCGGGGCATAGCACTTCTCCTGGATGGCTGAGCCCTCGTTGCCATCAGTACCAGAGTGGTGTTTTCCCCTTGAAAAGAAATTAGAGAATGAGAGCGAGATTGAGAGAGCGAGAGAGAATGAGTGAGTGAATGAGAGAGAGAGAGAGAGAGACCGAGAGATAGAATGAAAGAGCGAGAAGAGAAGAGAGAGTGAGCAAATGAGAGAGGGAAGAGAAAGGAGAGAGAATGAAAGAGCGAGAGAGAACACAGAGGAGCTTTCATTCATAACTGCTCTGATAGCTGACTGAATGAGGGAGTTTTCATGCAGACAACAGAGCTCACTTCTCATATTTCAGGTTCAGAGAGCTAATTGAACTAATTGATAACAGGGTCAAATGCTGCATCACCATTCATGCTGAACGACGGTACAGAAAACCCCCATAACATTGACAAACAAATGAACAACAAGTCCATCCATGGGTCCTAAACCAACTCCAAGCAGCACAGCATGTGCCCTTTACATACAATACATCATTGGAAGACAAGGCAATCCCAGGAAAGACCAGTGAGGAAGCCACACAGCCATAGAGACATGTCAGCTCACTCAGTACATGGTCTATAATTGTCCTCGTTACGGCATTGCCGGGGTAGACGGTGGAAATGGCACACAAACACATGGCAGTGGCAGGAAACCCAACCTGGATTAGACAACCTGCCTCCCAATCCCAGACCCCATTCACCCTCACGTGGAGCACTGTGCTCCTCTTTCTGGTATCCTCTTATCGTCTACTGCTTCATTATGTAATGCGGTACACATTCCATACCAGCAAAACTGTATACCAATATGTAATGTACTATCACTGTATGCACAAGCTTTTGCCGTCATTTGGTGAAATGTACCATATTCCTCCGGTGTTACGTCCCTCTGGTGATTCTGGCTGCAAGACAGAGGACAGAGATTTGGGAATTAAAATTATGCAATGGACCCGTCTGTGTGTAAAACCATTCCCATACTGTATATAGGGAGTGATTCATCTCTGCCTCTACACTAGCCAACACTAAAGTTCACCCACAAATCTTCTCCTGAAATGCATTACTTTGAAACAACCTCTTTAAATAACCAGACTTGCTAATCTTTCTAAGTACATGACACTATGCCTAGGGCAATGGGGTGGTTGGATGTAGGGGGCTAGGGGCTATACCCGTGGGGTGGGCACACGTGTTGTACTGTGTGTGTGGTCTCTTCCTGGCATCCTACATTACAAATCCCTGGGAAAATGCTGCTTTGGCACACAATCTTCACCCCTGCTATTTCTAGCTGCATTCTTAGAAGAGGGCTGTGGATTGGCTGTAGACTTATCTCCTGTGACTGAAGAGGACAACAGAGCCAGAGGCCAGTCCCATTGTGTGAGGAGGATTCAGGGGTGATGGACAGTGACAGGGGACTAGTCACACACAGTACAGGGAACATTCCAGCTAACCTAAAATCCACATAGTATTAGTAACGACAGCTCCCAGCCTGACAAACTATTATCAGAATATCTGGAAACATTCAGTAGTATGGCAAAATATGGATCCTTTAAATACAATCACTTGAGCTAAGATAACTACTTTATTGAGGAAAAGTGTACTTTCTATGCCTGTGATATGTGGTTGTCCCACCTAGCTATCTTAAGATGAATGCACTAACAGGAAGTCTCTCTCGATAAGAGCGTCTGCTAAAGTACTCAAAATGTAAATGTCTAAGTGTAGGCATCGCCTTAAATAACTTCCTGCAAACCAAATGGGCTGTAATGGATGATGTAGAAGTGATATGCGTAGATTATACCTGGTCGGGTTGTGAGGAATTCTCAAAGTCAAAGACAGAGGCAGCGTTATCTGGACCCAGCAACCTCCGAGCCATGCGCTCCTCATAGGACAGCTTCTGTCAGGAGACAGACAGGAAACCAGCCACTGGTCAGTCAGTATACTGTATAATACCAGTAAACCAGCCAATGGTCAGCCAGTATACTGCAAAAGTGCCAGTAGGTCCCAATTTGCTAATTGGAAGCAATATGGTGGAACCTCCACCACTGAACTGTTTATACTTATTAAGACGCTTCAGATCTGCAAACATCGAAGGGTTATGGATACATTGGAAGGGGTAGAGAGTGAATTGGGACCGGCTATGCCAGTAAATCTGTCCATAGAGCAGCCTCCAATGTTATTGGATACACTTCAACACAACAGCTACCTTGTGTTGATTATAGTACACTGGTCCACCAAGCCCCTGTGATTCCACAGAAGCCTCTATTTATTGGAAGTTGGACTCTACTGAAGGATGAACCTGGCATCAAGGATATGGTTTGTCCTTGACTTTAATTACATGAATACGGGAAGGCTACAAGGGAATGATACATAACTAAATCCATATTTCCCTCTTGCATAGTTGCCAGTGCAACATTGTGGTATTAAATGGTCTGATGATGTATGATGGCATGGGTTCAAATCAAATGGGAACCACACATTTTCATGTACAATATTCATGTGGTAGTGGAGTAAACAAATATAGTGAGGGAAAAAAGTATTTGATCCCCTGCTGATTTTGTACGTTTGCCCACTGACAAAGAAATGATTAGTCTATAATTTTAATGGTAGGTTTATTTGAACAGAGAGAGACAGAATAACAACAAAAATATCCAGAAAAACGCATGTCAAAAATGTTATAAATTGATTTGCATTTTAATGAGGGAAATAAGTATTTGACCCCCCTCTCAATCAGAAAGATTTCTGGCTCCCAGGTGTCTTTTATACAGGTAAGCTCCCTCACGACGCCAGGACAGCGGAGTCACTCACCACCTTCCGGAGACATTTGAAACCCCACCTCTTTAAGGAATACCTGGGATAGGATAAAGGAATCCTTCTACCCCCCCAATTGTAAAGTGGTTATCCCACTGGCTATAGGGTGAACGCACCAATTTGTGAGTCGCTCTGGCTAAGAGCGTCTGCTAAATGACGTTAATGTGCCCTTGAGCAAGGCACTTAACCCTAATTGCTCCTGTAAGTCGCTCTGGATAAGAGCGTCTGCTAAATGACTAAAATGTAATGTAAATGTAACAAGCTGAGATTAGGAGCACTCCCTTTTAAGAGTGTGCTCCTAATCTCAGCTCGTTACCTGTATAAAAGACACCTGTCCACAGAAGCAATCAATCAGATTCCAAACTCTCCACCATGGCCAAGACCAAAACCAAAGAGCTTTCCAAGGATGTCAGGGACAAGATTGTACACCTACACAAGGCTGGAATGGGCTACAAGACCATCGCCAAGCAGCTTGGTGAGAAGGTGACAACAGTTGGTGCGATTATTCGCAAATGGAAGAAACACCAAATAACTGTCAATCTCCCTCAGCCTGGGGCTCCATGCAATATCTCACCTCGTGGAGTTGCAATGATCATGAGAATGGTGAGGAATCAGCCCAGAACTACACGGGAGGATCTTGTTAATTATCTCAAGGCAGCTGGGACCATAGTCACCAAGAAAACAATTGGTAACACACTACGCCGTGAAGGACTGAAATCCTGCAGCGCCCGCAAGGTCCCCCTGCTCAAGAAAGCACATATACATGCCCGTCTGAAGTTTGCCAATGAACATCTGAATGATTCAGAGGAGAACTGGGTGAAAGTGTTGTGGTCAGATGAGACCAAAATCGAGCTCTTTGGCATCAACTCAACTCGCCGTGTTTGGAGGAGGAGGAATGCTGCCTATGACCCCAAGAACACCATCCCCACCTTCAAACATGGAGATGGAAACATTATGCTTTGGGGGTGTTTTTCTGCTAAGGGGACAGGACAACTTCAACGCATCAAAGGGACGATGGATGGGGCCATGTACATGTAACATTTTTGACATGCGTTTTTCTGGATTTTTTTGTTGTTATTCTGTCTCTCACTGTTCAAATAAACCTACCATTAAAATTATAGACTGATCATTTCTTTGTCAGTGGGCAAATACTTTTTTCCCTCACTATACTTATTTAATGTGGTAGTGGAGTAAACAACCACTTATTTAATGTGGTTTGGGAATAAACTAAGATAACATTTAGATTGTAACATCTGTCTTGACTCACATTTAATCATACAGTGAGGGAAAAAAGTATTTGATCCCCTGCTGATTTTGTACGTTTGCCCACTGACAAAGACATGATCAGTCTATAATTTTAATGGTAGGTTTATTTGAACAGTGAGAGACAGAATAACAACAAAAGAATCCAGAAAAACGCATGTCAAAAATGTTATAAATTGATTTGCATTTTAATGAGGAAAATAAGTATTTGACCCCTCTGCAAAACATGACTTAGTACTTGGTGGCAAAACCCTTGTTGGCAATTAGAAGTCAGCTGTTTCTTGTAGTTGGCCACCAGGTTTGCACACATCTCAGGAGGGATTTTGTTCCACTCCTCTTTGAAGATCTTCTCCAAGTCATTAAGGTTTCGAGGCTGACGTTTGGCAACTCGAACCTTCAGCTCCTTCCACAGATTTTCTATGGGATTAAGGTCTGGAGACTGGCTAGGCCACTCCAGGACCTTAATGTGCTTCTTCTTGAGCCACTCCTTTGTTGCCTTGGCTGTGTGTTTTGGGTCATTGTCATGCTGGAATAACCATCCACAACCCATTTTCAATGCCCTGGCTGAGGGAAGGAGGTTCTCACCCAAGATTTGACGGTACATGGCCCCATCCATCGTCCCTTTGATGCGTTGAAGTTGTCCTGTCCCCTTAGCAGAAAAACACCCCCAAAGCATAATGTTTCCACCTCCATGTTTGACTGTGGGGATGGTGTTCTTGGGGTCATAGGCAGCATTCCTCCTCCTCCAAACACGGCGAGTTGATGCCAAAGAGCTCGATTTTGGTCTCATCTGACCACAACACTTTCACCCAGTTCTCCTCTGAATCATTCAGATGTTCACTGGCAAACTTCAGACGGGCATGTATATGTGCTTTATTGAGCAGGGGGACCTTGCGGGCGCTGCAGGATTTCAGTCCTTCACGGCGTAGTGTGTTACCAATTGTTTTCTTGGTGACTATGGTCCCAGCTGCCTTGAGGTCATTGACAAGATCCTCCCGTGTAGTTCTGGGCTGATTCCTCACCATTCTCATGATCATTGCAACTCCACGAGGTGAGATCTTGCAAGGAGCCCCAGGCCGAGGGAGATTGACAGTTATTTTGTGTTTCTTCCATTTGCGAATAATCGCACCAACTGTTGTCACCTTCTCACCAAGCTGCATGGCGATGGTCTTGTAGCCCATTCCAGACGTGTGTAGGTCTACAATCTTGTCCCTGACATCCTTGGAGAGCTCTTTGGTCTTGGCCATGGTGGAGAGTTTGGAATCTGATTGATTGATTGCTTCTGTGGACAGGTGTCTTTTATACAGGTAACAAGCTGAGATTAGGAGCACTCCCTTTAAGAGTGTTAATCTCAGCTCGTTACCTGTATAAAAGACACCTGGGAGCCAGAAATCTTTCTGATTGAGAGGGGGTCAAATACTTATTTCCCTCATTAAAATGCAAATCAATTTATAACATTTTTGACATGCATTTCTTTGGATTTTGTTGTTGTTATTCTGTCTCTCACTGTTCAAATAAACCTACCATTAAAATTATATACTGATCATTTCTTTGTCAGTGGGCAAATGTACAAAATCAGCAGGGGATCAAATACTTTTTTTCCCCTCACTGTATATTATACATTTCCCTATCCACATACGTACATATATCCACACAAAAATCACAAACACGTCCCTCCCCACTAACATCAGGTCAATTTGTTCAAATGGATACCTGGCTGTTTCGCCTACGGGCCTCTTTGGTGCGCAGTTTCTTCTCCAGATCCTGGATCAGGGCGTCCTTGGAACCCTGGATATCCTCATCCGTGTTGCGGGACCCTGGCCTAGGAACAGGAGCCTTCTTCACGGTGGGCTTGGGAAGGCTGGGGAGGGAAAGAGAACGGGAAAGCCAGAAGAAGAACATGAACCATTAATGCTAAAATCGTAATATACAGTGAATGGCAATCACATACTAGTAATATTTAGACGTTTTATTTACATTTAGAAAATATAGAAACTCACATGTTTGGGGTCCCTCTGTAGCTAGGAGGCAGAGACACACATGAGGGAGGAGGAAAGGGGGGCTGTGGCATGGAAACTGGGGGGGGAGTTGGAGAGTGGGGAGACTGACTTATAGGCAGGCTCTGTGTAGGGAGAGAGAGTCCCTGTCCCATGTGCAGGGAGGCATCAAACCTGGGCTTGGGCAGAGGGCTGGGGGGGTTGGGGGAGTGTGGGGAGCGAGCTGGGGATAGAGGCTGAGGAATAGACATGGGAGCAGGCTTGTAATGTGGGGCGGACTGGGAGGGCAGGACAGAGCAGAGGAAGGCAGCTGAAGAGGACTGGGGCTTGGGCTCAGGCGGGGCTGGGACACTGGTGTTGGCCCTGGGGGTGAGGGTGATAGTGGAGCGCATGGGGGCGCGAGAGAGGGACATGGGCTGGGCAGCAGAGGAGGGAAGAGGAGGATCACGAGGGAACACCGTCGGCTGTGAGGATGCAGGGGTAGAAATGGGGAAGTTCAGATTGGAGGAAGAGGCCTTGCTGCTGTTCCCGTTGGGCTGAGGCAGAACCTGGGCGACATCGTAGCTGGGGGCCTGAAAGGCTGGCTGAGACTGGATGAACTGGCGTGGCCGAGCATAGTTGAAGGCGCTGGGGGCGAAGAGGTTGGGGGAGAAGGTGGGCAGGTCGGCCACACTGCTGCTCATGCTGCAGCCTCCAAAGTCTCTGAGGTTCTGGAAGCTGGGCTTGCTGGGAGTGAACAGTTTGGGGGTTGTTTTTTTCCCCACGGCTGGCGGGGTTGGGGTGGTTCTGCTGGCTTCAGGTGACCTCTGACCCTCTGAGCTGTGGATACTCTTTTCACTCAGACTGAAGGGCTCCTCAAGGGTTTTACTGGGTGCCTGCAGCTCTGGACCTGGACACCTGCAAGGAAAAACTTTGGTCACTTCATTTGCATTACTCAAGTTAACTGGACAAGTGGTGACCATAGAAGCAACATTCCTTCCTACAATAAAACTGTTATACCTGTACCCACCCATGCACAGCCTTTTTTAAAAGGTGGACAGTGCATGTTGAGTTGCCCTTTTTTGCATAGTAATAGTTAATCTGTGTTCAGTATGTTTTGTCTTGCCTTACACACTTAAAGGAAAAATTACTTGAATACAAACAATGTCCACATGACCTTCAAGAGAAGTGGACACACGTTGCTGTATGTTTCTAATAAAGTGTGAGGGGCTAAATCAGGAGGCTGACATTAGCTGGCAGGTGCAGCTCAGCTAACTCCGACACCCCGGCCCGTGTGACGAGCATTGTGGATAAGAGCAGAGCAGGCTACACTTTGTCGCCAAAGACAGTCAACAGAATCACGCAGGGTCTATAAACAATACAACTTATTTCTACTCAATGCTAAAGATCATTCAGAAAGAAATGATCAAACCAAGATGATTATCTGTGGTGTAGAATAAAGGAGTTGTATCCTCTGCAGATGATTATCTGTGGTGTAGAATAAAGGAGTTGTCTCCTCTGCAGATGATTATCTGTGGTGTAGAATAAAGGAGTTGTATCCTCTGCAGATGATCATCTGTGGTGTAGAATAAAGGAGTTGTATCCTCTGCAGATGATTATCTGTGGTGTAGAATAAAGGAGTTGTATCCTCTGCAGATGATTATCTGTGGTGTAGAATAAAGGAGTCGTATCCTCTGCAGATGATTATCTGTGGTGTAGAATAAGGAGTTGTCTCCTCTGCAGATGACACGGGGGACATAATGCAGAGTGGACATAATGCAAACCTAATCACAGTAGTCTCAAATAGTCTGCTCTCAGAATCTTAGGAAAAAGGCTAGAGTCTATGCAGTCTATTTTGGGACTTATACCTTTGTGAACCACACCACTGACACAAGGTGCCCTTTTCTATAAACCGGGGGTATTGAAAAGGGTCCGGTCCCTGCCTAGTCAAACAAACAGAAATGTGAGAGTACTGTAGATATTGGGCAATTCCACAGTAACAGAATGATGCTGAGACTCAGATTTTCCCCTTTAAAATGTATGTCAAACAAAAACCAAGGATTGCAAACAATACAAATAAACAAACCATACAAATCTATGCACAAAGAATACTGTTAACAATTTCCACTGAAAATGTAATAAAAAATAATTTGCTTGAAGAACAGTGCAGATGCAACATTTGGTAACAGAATGACAGTTCCTGCTTTTTGTGTCCTCATTCTGTTACCAAACTTTACATCTGCACTGTTCAAGTAAATGTGTTTTTGTAAAATTTTAGTGTCAGCGTCCTTCTGTTACCGTGGAATTGCCCTATTTTTAAACACCATGACAGTTGAGTAAACACACAAAACCGCAACTAACTCATGCTCTAAAGACATTCCTAAAAGCATTTACTGAACCATCAAATTCCAATGAAATCTCACATTCCAAATTCACTACAGAGCAGCACAAACACACAGACAGACCAATTCTGAGATTTTTTCTACTAATTGGTCTTTTGACCAATCACATCAGATCTTTTCACAGCAGGTCTTTTTCAAAGCTGATCTGATTGGTCAAAAGACCAATTAGTGGGAAAAAAGACCAGAATCGGCTGCCTGTGTGAACGCAGCCAAAGTGTCTTGAACTCTTTGGTATGCAAATTTAAATTATAGGCAAGGCTTGGATTACTATAGAGAGAGATCTCACTTTGACACTACACTTAATAAATTAAACCCTTATGAAATGCAGCACAGCCAAATACCTCCAAAAGATACAATTTAACCAACTCCCTGAGTGAATCACATATGATATGCAGACATGAATGTCAACACTAACATGGAAAGGTAATTTGCATTTACTTACTTAGAACATGACCACAGTACTTCACAAGGTTTTATATAGGCTACAAATGTATATATTTCAATCTATTATAGAAAAACACAAATCAATTACAAACGTGTATAATCAGTTGCACATGTGATAAATTCGTCAAACAATAATGCATTAAGCTTACCTGGATAACTGTTCCTAGTTTAAATATCATATGCTATTTCAACTTCAATAAAGGCTGCACCGCAGAGGAGAGTTAAATGTTTCTGATAAGAGTTGGAGTGCAACAGGTCCGTAGTAGCTTGTGTACACCCACGTCGGGTATGCAGAATGACGTGCGCGCCGACTCCCAGGTGATTTCAGTACGCGGCTGTAACGCGACCGCTGACCTGCTTTTATTTTACATGTCACAGTCGCCCCCATTCGTTGTGCCTTTCTAGCCTACACACAAGCCTTTATAATCTCCTATTTAATAACATAGTATAAACTCAGTTCCTTGCATTATCTAAAAAAATAAATAATTAAGGACAAATAGGCTAAATAATCCCCTCCCTGTTATTATAATCAGATGATAAACCATCTTCAAACCAAACAATCAGCGCTGTAAGTAATACCTATCTTAATTGAGTCCTAATTAATTAATTAATTAATTAATTAATTAATGTACAAAGATAATTAGATCATACAACTTTTTTAACTGTAGCAGCCTACCAGAAACTTCAAAATAAGGCAATAGCCCCCTCTTGTGGCAGTTGAATCGAAATGACATGAGGGAAATACTGTATTTCTCTGACCTCTGCATCCCTGCCACAGCAAAGATTACATATACGATGATTCCTCAAAATCGTGCATTTGCATTATTGATAGGTATTTTGATAAATAAGTACTGTCTCACAGAACAGAATACTGGACATTCATCTCTCCATTTGAGGATTTTTGCAGAATGTTAGAATAGTTAAACTCACTGTTCTTCAAGTGGCTGACCAATCTCACAGACTGGGCTCTCAGGCCACTCTGGAGGGGGAATCCCTGCTATGTCATTAAGTAAAGAAGGAAAGTCATCAGGTTCCAGCCTGGTAGACTCTAAGGGCTGCTCATCCATGGGCATCTCATTCTCCAACTGCTCTTCCAGGTCTGGACACAGACATGGTCACATTGTCAGAATGTATTTCAAGATTATATGTAGATTACAGTGGATGAAGAAAGCTGTGCAGAAGCATGAAAGTAGTCTTGTGTGTCTGACCAGTTCTGAAGCTAGTCTCTGCTCACCCAGGTACACCTCCAGTATGGCGTCGCATGATACTGTTCCCAACTGATTCCCAGCTATACATTTGAACACCCCAGAGTCCTCTGGGAAGGCCTCGGTGATGACAAGTGTCCACAGCTCCTCTGTAGAGGGAGGAGATAAGGACATATCAGCACCAATGTATCAGGTTTGACTGGTCATCTTATAGTGGTAAACAGTGGTAAATGTGTCCTTCAATAGCCAACAGTGGGCCTTGGGTATGCTTTCTAACCCACCTGGCACTGATGCAGAAGTAGCCTCTGAAAAAGAAGTAGAAAGTTTAGAGCATTTCTATTTAGTGCCTCAAAGGTAATTATTGGTCTGTTTCCCACTGTGAACTACTGCTACTCACTCTTTCTGAGGATGTGGAAATCAGCTGAGTCCACTATCTGCTCGTCCTCACGGTACCACAGAACCTGCAGTGGTGGCGTTCCACGAATACGGCACTCTAGAACCACCAGCTGACCCTTGACCGTGCTGACGTCATGGAGACACTGGACACAGGAGAGAAGTGGATCAAAGCTAATGGCTGCTGACACCAACATACCATCAAGCTCCTCCTCCCTCCTCTCTCAACCTCTCTCCTCACCTCAGCCCTCTGCACATACAGTGTGTATCCAGCTGTTAGTAATTTAATAGATGCTCTTATCCAGAGCAACTTACAGTAGTGAGGGCATACATTTTCATACTTTTTCGTAGCTGTTTAGGGCACAATCAAGGATGCTTTTGACACATTTTTTTTTTACATCTGACAACAATTAAGACAATGGTCTTTGTCATGTTCTGACAGATAGCTGCCTATGACATCATAAGGAACTTGAGTAGGTGTATATCCATTTGAAAGACAAGGATCAGGCCACTGATGTAAGGAGGAAGGACCCTTCAGGAAATGTATGTAGGGCCAAGCCAACCCAAACCAGTTCCATATTCAATCACCAGATGGGGTAAAGATGTATTCTGTGCTTTATTACCTTGACAAAAGTTGGGGCCACGCCACCACTCCCTGAATACTGTTGGGGGTAGGATGGACTCTGTGTCTAGAAACAAGAGAACAACATATCTGTAGATTCCAAAATACAAAGTAGCACTGTCAATATGCTGTCTGTGCGTACATAACATATCATCAATGTTGATAAGGTGCAGTTGAAGCTTTTTTCTGCTGTTGAATGTGTATATCGTGTGTGTTTTGGAGGTGTGACAAGCTTGGTGTGTATGTGGAGTGTGCGTGTGTGTGTGCGAGTGAGTGTGTGTGTGTGTCAGGTACCCTCTGGGGGCTGATACAAAGGGGCTGCACCAGGCTGGAGTGTCTCTGCTGCTGGACCACAGTGGAGGAAGAGGATGAGGAAGAGGAGATTGCTTTGGAGGAGCTGGAGATGGTCAGGGACATGGTGCTGGTCTTCTTCTGGATGCTTCACACACAGACACACACACACACACACACACACACACACACACACCAAGATGGTGTGCAATCACACGGTTGTCTCAATGTCATTCCAATATCTCAATATCTTATGTAAAATTATGTACTGGTTTACATTGAAAACTTTTCAGTCTAGTCATTAATGTCCTTTCAACCTACTGTGCCATGTTTCAGGCCTTTGCAGGGGGTGTCACTGTGTCCAATAGCTGCTGATTTCTATACAGAGGGGAGGGAGTATGAGCATGAGCTGTTATACACCCATATCATTATTTCAATCAAAACACCATAGGTCCTAAAGCTAACACCATTCAATCCTCCACCAGACCAACTGAAGATGTTATTCTCTACACTATGCGTGTGGCAGGTAGCCTAGTGGCTAGGAGTGTTGGGCCAGTAACCAAAAAGGCTGCTGGTTTGAATCCCTGAGTTGACTAGGTGAAACAATCTGTCGATGTGCCCTTGAGCAAGGCACTTAACCCCAATTGCTCCAGGGTAGCCGTCAATAATGGCTAGCCCCATGCCGTGATCCCACTCTCTGAGGGTTTCTCAGGAGGAGCTGTGCAAAAAAACCACATTGCCATTACACACTTGTACATGCAGTGAAACAGGACAAATGAACAAAAGTGCTGGTTTCATGAGCTGAAATAAAAGATTCCAGAAATGTACCATTCGCACAAAAAGCTTATTTCTCTCAAATGTTTTGCACAAATTTGTTTGAATCCCTGTTAGTTAGCATTTTATCCTTTGTCAAGATAATCTATCCACCTGACAGGTGTGGCAAATCAAGAAGGGGGGTGCGGAGGAGTATTTCTGTCTCTAATCAAGCCCTTTTGTGGGGAAAAACTCATTTTGATCGGCTGGGCCTGGGTGGACCTATGCCCTCCCAGGCCCACCCATCGCTGCGCCCCTGGGCCTAATGAACGTATTTCAATTGACTGATTTCCTTAAATGAATTGTAACTCAGCAACATCTTTGAAATTGTTGCATGTTGCGTTTATATTTTTGTTCAGTATATAAACACCCCCTATTTGACCTTACAAATGAAACATCCAAGGACACTGCACCTTGAGATCCTGTTTTAATGTGACATGCCTAGTTTAAGTATCTGTGTGTGTGTTGCGTCAAAAGCCAACGACTGAGTGATCATCATGGTGTGTAAAGGTTACATAATCTATCCATCTGAAGGATCATGTTGTTTGACTCAGAAAGGCACTGTTCATCTCCTTTAATCTCCCACAATCACCGTGCTGATGGATACTGGCATGAGCCTCTGTCTATTTATACAGAAAGGGGATCCCATTGGCCCACAGAGGGAGCTCAGCTTGGGGCCAAGACTCTGCAACAATGTAAATCATGTGCTGTTGACTGACCCAACTCAGAAATATGGTACTGCAGGTTATTCCTGTGGAATACGGACGCAATCCATGCAACAGTTTATTCTGGTCTTTATCAGAATTAGTTCCAAAGACAGAGAACCATTCTATTTGATGGCATTTCATATAACTGTATCTATCTGGAGATGCTTCAGTGTTTGCCAGGAGATGTGTCAGTGTTTGCCAGCATCTCAAACTCCCCCGCCCACACAATACAACAGCGTTAGGGAAAGGTTCAACACTCCATCAGAGTAGCAACATGACACTTCTAAATGCTTCACATGAAAACAACAACACATCTCACTGCTTAGAGACACACTGCTAAGAGGAGGACAACCATCACACCAGAAACACTAAAGACACACTTTTTCTTCTTCCTGGCCAAGCACTGAGACATTTACTGATTGTACCAGATCAAATTTGACCAGGACAAGCAGATAAGCTAGCGAGAAAAGCCTCCACCATGTCACAGAGTTGTAAGGAAAACTGACATGGGTATGAGGTAACCCCAACATTCCAGAGGGATGGGGTTGTTAGTGTGTGTGGCATTTGACCCTTAAAACAGAGGCTCCATTTAACGACAGACAGACTGATAGGATTGAGTCAGGAGGGAAAACCGTCTGGTCGTCAGGGAGATATCTTCTTCTGACCACCCAGTCAGATGATCTGATGATTAATCTCCTCATCATATCAGATATGCGACATCTAACAAGTGGGCTTGTTTCAGACACGTAAACCTTTCCATATGACACTCTGCTTTCACCCAGGCCAGCATGGTGCATGGTATTCTCAGTGTGCCCTGCATGAGATCCGGTGACTGGGCCTCCACCACCTATCGACGCCCTGGGCCTGGACGACTGGAGAGGGTTAGTGTCACGGTTTCGGCCGAGGCTGCTCCTTCTCCTTGTTCGGGCAGGCTTCGGCGGTCGTCGTCTCCGGAGTACTAGCTGCCACCGTTCTATGTTTCGATGTTTGATTGGTTTTGTCTGTTTTGTTACACCTGTTCCTTGTTAGTGTTAATTATGCGTCCTATAAGTTCTCTTGGGTTTTGTCTTGTGTTGTGTGTAATTGTTCGTGTCATGTTGGGATGCTAGTTCGTTTATTTCTCTCTGTGTTGTTTTTGTAGAGAGTTCCACACAGTGTGTGCCTTAGTTTGTACTTTACCGGTGTGCGTAAAGTTCGCTTGCCTGCCAGGTTGTATTTGGCCGTGTTTGGCTTGTTCTTTTTTGTCTTCACTAAAGACTTTAGTACGAAGCCTCTGTGTGTCCTGCGCTTGATTCCACACCACATCTACTCTCAACCTTGACAGTTAGCTACTAGCTAGAGGGAAGCTTCAGGATGAGAGGAAACCCGAGCTAAGCCACAGTCTAAATTTGTTTAGCCTTCTGTGAGTTGGATTTAGAAACACATGGCCTAAGATAAATCTTCCCTCCTCCTGTTCTGGAATGTCCACTGGAGACAAAGTGCCGTCCCAAATCCATAGTGGGCTTAATTCGCATATTCACACTGGCAGTTGTCGTCATAAGAAACAACATATTTTTAGAGGCAAAGGTAAAGGAGGGAACATGAATGTAGAGGCCTTAAATTCACACCTTCTCCTCTACACATTACCAGAGAGAGTTGGGACATTGGACAGCTTTGGAGTGTTTAGAGGCATCACGTAAACAAGTACCGTCTCAATAGAAATGAATGCCCCCTGAAACTACAGGCACATGAAATGGCCTTCTCTTTGCTAAGGTCTTATTTCAGCTTTATTCAGTACCATTAACATTCAGCCACTTTCTCATCAGATATAGAAAATTGTGATTAGGTCTGCCAAACTGATCATTCAGTTTTGAAGGTCTAACACGGCATCAGTTTGCTTTATCTGTCTTCCACAGTCATCTCCCATTGTAGTCTGCTGCCTCCAGGTGCCTTCTGTTTGTACTACAGCTGGCTCTTTAATACAGACTCATATCAATGTCCAGTCATGGAGTACATTCCATCCCAACCATCACAACACAGCTCAGTAATGATACCGCAGGCAGCTACTGTCCAGCAGGAGCTTATGTACCAGGGAGGATGCTGAAATCCTGTTCAAGTAGTTATTTAGAGGGATTTCCTGACAAAATGTCAAAAATATAAAACACTTAGAGAGTGTCATTTCCCCAAATGTGAAACCCTTATTCAAGGTTTCAAAGACCTCTCTGATGAGAATAGGCTACCCGTCCTGCTGGGGGAGGAAGCAGAGAGCTATGGGTTGGCAGCGCACTACATTGCTGCCTGTCATAAGATGAGGGACAGTGTCTGACAGACCAACCAACCTGCACATGTCCTCTATGCTTAATGTTATTGTTCAATGTATGGTTATTTTGACCATTGATTATTGTTGTTAATGTTGTCCCGTTGACAATATTGATGATTATTATTTTAATTATGTTAATATTGTAAATCTCCAAAGTAAGCTTTGGCAATCTGTACATTGTTACGTCATGCCAATAAAGCAAATTGAATGTAATTGAATTGAATAGATAATCAGGGTAGTGATCCAGGCACGTTTTGTCATGTGACATTCTGGGGATTCCCTTGTTGAAAAGATATAAAAAGATCTGCAAGTCATCATTCAGGCCCCGGAAATGTTTTGGTTGCGCAAGGCCCATGAGAATCTAGTAAAGTTTCTAAAACCAACTGCTATGACTGATATTGTACCGCGTGGCTCACTTGGTAGAGCATGGCACTTGCAACGGCAGGGTTGTGGGTTTGATTCCCACGGGGGACCAGTATCAAAATGTCTGCACTCATTACTGTATTTTGCTCTGGATAAAATATTCTGTAAATTACTAACATTTTAAAGATTGTGAAACAATCGTGGGCTTTAATATTTGTTGACTGTGTTCTAATCATCAAGCCATTGCACAAGTCAACAGGTCTTGGAATTGTCTACACAGGGACCGATTTAGAGGGAGAACCACATGATCCCTGGGGGACAATCAGAGCTCTCAGTTTGCAGAGTGCATTGCAGAAGCATGTTTGGTCTGGCCAAATGCCCCTTCCATCACCCCCAACTCCACCCTGGAATGCCAACCCACTGGGCACAAATTGGTTGTTTCAACGGAATTTGTCAATGTATTGTGATGTGGAAAATACATTGGATTTGAAAAAAGTCACTGTTGTTTTCAGGGTGAAATTTCAACATCATCATGGTAAACAAATTTCAAACCTTGTATAAAATATGTTGAAGTTGTACCTTTAAAGCAACGTTAGATCTTCAATGTTATATCCACTATCAGAAGAAAAATGTCTGGGCAGCACCTCCTACTGGAGAAATTATCTATCTACAGTTACCCTTTGATCTCCCATCCAGGGTTTTAACCAAGCCCTGCTTAGCTGTAATAGTTGTTCCTGACTATTACCAATTGTGAGAATAGTAAGAAGTTTTGAAGAGAGATCTCAACTAAATCACTGCTGCTTTCAAAGTCATTCCAAAGGGTAGGTTTAACAGAGCAAATGAAATGTAACCAAACTTGAATAGTCATATATCATCAATGATACTATTTAGGCCTATATAGCATTTGTAAAGTCATCACCAGCTATTGTTTCAACCCAGAATTCAACAAAAAAATTGACAATACAATAGGTCTAGGGTTTCAAGCTCTGGTTGATTTCAAATTGAATGATATTTAGTGATATGGAATTGTGTTTGGTTGTCAACACAACCAAATATCAACATTTGAAGGAGATGTATCTTCTGCTTGGATAGTTCTATCTGTGCCACTGACATAGTCTAGCTGTCACGATCGTCTGAAGGAGGAGACCAATGCGCAGCGTTGCGAGTGAACATGATGACTTTAATAATCAAAGCACGTAACTACAAAACAAAATGACGAAACGTGAAGTCCAACAGTACATAGACTAAACAGGAACACGGAAACAATAACCCACAAAACAAAGGAGAAAACACACAGAATATATATGGCTCCCAATCAGAGATAACGAGCCGACAGCTGACACTCGTTACCTCCGATTGGGAGTCATAGACCAATCACCATAGACACAAACAAAATGAAACTCACCCATCCCCAACACCACCAAATGAAATACACCCAAACAAATGAAAGTGAACAACCCTGGCTCAAATATCAAAGTCCATGGAGCCAGAGTGTCACAGTACCCCCTAAAGGGTGCGAACTCCGGGCGCACCAACATCAGGACTAGGGGAGGGTCTGGGTGGGCGTCTGTCCACGGTGGCGGCTCTGGCCCCGGTCGTGATCCCCACCCCACCACAGTCACAACCTGCTTCGGTAGCCTCCTCCCAATGACCACCCTCCAACTAACCCCACCTGGACTAAGGGGCAACACCGGACTAAGGGGGCAGCATCGGCCTAAGGGGGCAGCACCGGGATAAGGGGCAGCACCGGGATAAGGGGCAGCACCGGGCTAAGGGACAGCACCGGGCTAAGGGGGCAGCACCGGGCTAAGGGGGCAGCACCGGACTAAGGGGCAGCACCGGCCTAAGGGGCAGCACCGGGCTAAGGGGCAGCACCGGGCTAAGGGGCAGCACCGGGCTAAGGAGCAGCACCGGGCTAAGGGGCAGTACCGGACTAAGGGGCAGTACCGGACTAAGGGGCAGTACCAGGCTGGACGACTCTGGCGGATCCCGGCTGGACGGCTCTGGCGGATCCCGGCTGGACGGCTCTGGCGGATCCCGGCTGGACGGCTCTGGCGGATCCCGGCTGGACGGCTCTGGCGGATCCCGGCTGGACGGCTCTGGCGGATCCCGGCTGGGACGGCTCTGGCGGATCCCGGCTGGACGGCTCTGGCGGATCCCGGCTGGACGGCTCTGGCGGATCCCGGCTGGACGGCTCTGGCGGATCCCCGCTGGACGGCTCTGGCGGATCCCCGGCTGGGACGGCTCTGGCGGGTCCCGGCTGGACGGCACTGGCGGGTCCCGGCTGGACGGCTCTGGCGGATCCCGGCTGGACGGCTCTGGCGGATCCCGGCTGGCTGGCTCTGGCGGACGGCTCTGAAGGAACAGGCCGGGCTGGGCTGGTGACGCACCCCGTAGGATACGTGCTTGGAGCAGGAACAGGCCGGTCCGTACCGGGAACACACACCACTGGCCTTAACTGGGGATCAGGAACGGGCCGGACCGGACTGGTAACACACTTCAGTCTCTCATGCCGTGCCACAACAGCTTCCCTCCCTCTACTCGCCAATGGCTCCCGTAATCCAATAGCCTTCTCTCCAGCTCTCCCTGTGGCAGCCTCCCTGCTGCCCAGGCGCCTAAGCCATGTGCCCCCCAAAAATTTTTTGGGGAGTAACCACGGGCTTCCAGCCTCGACTCCGCTTCCTCTTCATACCACCTCCTCTCGGCTGCAGCTGCCTCCAGCTCTTCACGAGGGCGGTGATATTCCTCCTCATACCACCTCCTCTCGGCTGCAGCTGCCTCCAGCTCTTCACGAGGGCGGTGATATTCCTCCGGTTGTGCCCAAGGACCCTTTCCAGCCCGTATCTCCTCCCATGTCCATGAATCTTTTGGAGGCGTCCATACATCCTGTGTAGGTAGGTCCTGTTGCCGCTTGTTCGCCGCTTGGTCCTCTTGGGGTGGGTTATTCTGTCACGATCGTCTGAAGGAGGAGACCAATGCGCAGCGTTGCGAGTGAACATGATGACTTTAATAATCAAAGCACGTAACTACAAAACAAAATGACGAAACGTGAAGTCCAACAGTACATAGACTAAACAGGAACACGGAAACAATAACCCACAAAACAAAGGAGAAAACACACAGAATATATATGGCTCCCAATCAGAGATAACGAGCCGACAGCTGACACTCGTTACCTCCGATTGGGAGTCATAGACCAATCACCATAGACACAAACAAAATGAAACTCACCCATCCCCAACACCACCAAATGAAATACACCCAAACAAATGAAAGTGAACAACCCTGGCTCAAATATCAAAGTCCATGGAGCCAGAGTGTCACACTAGCTTTAATTCCAGTTTGTCTACAAATTAATATATATATATATATATATATATATATATATATATATACACTACCAGTCAAAAGTTTGGACACATCTACTCATTCAAGGGTTTTTCTTTATTTTTACATTGCAGATTAATAGTGAAGACATTAAAACTATTAAATAGCACAAAAAAGTGTTAAACAAATCAAAACATATTTTATATTTGAGATTCTTCAAATAGCTACCCTTTGCCTTGACAGATTTGCACACTCTTGGCATTCTATCAACCAGCTTCACCTGGAATGCTTTTCCAACAGTCTTGAAGGAGTTCCCACAGATGCTGAGCACTTGTTGGCTGCTTTCCTTCACTCTGCGGTCCGACTCATCCCAAACCATCTCAATTGGGTACAGGTCGGGGTATTGTGGCCAGGTCATCTGATGCAGCACTCAATCACTCTCCTTCTTGGTAAAATAGCCCTTACACAGCCTGGAGGTGTGTTGGGTCATTGTCCTGTTGAAAAACAAATGATAGTCCCACTAAGCCCAAACCAGATGGGATGCCGTATCGCTGTAGAATGCTGTGGTAGCCATGCTGGTTAAGTGTGCCTTGAATTCTAAATAAATCACAGACAGTCTCACCAGCAAAGCACCTCCACACCATAACACCTCCTCCTCCATGCTTTCCGGTGGGAAATACACATGCGGAGATCATCCGTTCACCCACACCGCGTCTCACAAAGACACGGCGGTTGGAACCAAAAATCTCACATTTTGACTCCAGACCAAAGGACACATTTCCACCGGTCTGATGTCCATTGCTCTTGTTTTTTGGCCCAAGCAGGTCTCTTCTCCTTATTGGTGTCCTTTAGTAGTGGTTTCTTTGCAGCAATTCGACCATGAAGGCCTGATTCACGCAGTCCCCTCTGAACAGTTGATGTTGAGATATGTCTGTTACTTGAACACTTTGAAGCATTTATTTGGGCTGCAATTTCTGAGGCTGGTAACTCTAATGAACTTATCCTCAGCAGCAGAGGTAACTCTGGGTCTTCCTTTCCTGTGGTGGTCCTCATGAGAGCCAGTTTCATCATAGCGCTTGATGGTTTTTGCGACTGCACTTTCAAAGTTCTTCAAATTTTCCGTATTGATTGACCTTCATGTTTTAAAGTAATGATGGACTGTCATTTCTCTTTGCTTATTTGAGCTGTTCTTGCCATAATATGGACTTGGTCTTTTACCAAATAGGGCTATCTTCTGTATACTCCCCCTACCTTGTCACAACACAACTGATTGGCTCATATTCCACAAATTAACTTTTAAGAAGGCACACCTGTTAATTGAAATGCATTCCAGGTGACTACCTCATGAAGCTGGTTGAGGTAATGCCAAGAGTGTGCAAAGCTGTCATCAAGGCAAAGGGTGGCTATTTGAAGAATCTCAAATATAAATTATATTTTGATTTGTTTCAGAATGCACTGTAGATCTGTCATTCTCATTGAAAGCAAGTCTAAGAAGCGGTAGATCTGTTCTATGTGCCCTATTTCTATGCTTCCCGTTCTTAAGCTTTGTTTTTTGCATCTTTTACTTTTGGTTTTGTACACCAGCTGAAAATATATTTTTGGTTATGGAAAATATATTTCACAGCGGTTTAGATGGTACAATGATTCTCTACACTATACTAGTTTATTTTGTCACAAACTGAAATTAGGCGAACTATTAGAATATTAGCAAGAGATGTGAATCCAACATATCAATTACTAATTTGTAGACAAACTGGAATTAAAGCCAGACTAAGGCCTAGATTCAATCAGATCAAGCGTTAACCGGCAATAGCAGACACCTGCATAGCTGATGTTTTGGCGGTGTCGGAGGTGGAACTGCGTTGGAGCCATCAAATCGGTGAGCAGCTGCTCTTGCAATCATTGTCATGAAGCCAGACCCGCCCCAAATTCAGAGCGGGAAAATGTAGGCTATATAGAAATAATTATGCTCAAATTGAAAAATCATTAAACTAAATAATGAAGATTTCTATCAGCCTAATCGAAGTGTAGATTACATCTCACATTCCAGTATTCAAACTTGTAAACAAGGCTGCATGGGATTTCTGTGACTCTGCAGCCAATATCTGATTTAGGTATAATGTCAACAGTCACTTGTGGATTTGACAGCTCTAACGCAGTTTCACCTCTGACACCGCCAAAACAACCGCATTGCGGATGTTGGCTAAAGCGGATCTGATTGAATAGAGCCCTTCAGTGGTACATTTGGAACTATCCAAGCAGAAGATAAATGTCCTTCAAATGTTGATATTTGGTTGCGTTGACAACCAAACACAATTCAATATTACTTTTGAAATACAATAAACAGCCTATTGACTTGTCGACAAGTTAACAAATCATATGTTGGATTCGTGTCTCCAACTCAACCAAAAATAAAAGTTCAAGAATGGGATTAAGCCAGTGCCTCAGATGGAACTATCCAAGCAGTAGATACATCTCCTTTACATGTTGATATTTGGTTGCATTGTCAACCAAACACAATATTTTACTTTTTGTAACAGCCTACAGTAAATATCCTAAAGTTAAAGCTAACTTACAAACTAATGTAACATTCAACCTTAAAATTAGCCACATTGAGGTTACTTTAAATATAAATGTCTTCTTACTGTATGTAATCATAGAAAGCATGCATTTGTTAAAGATAGCATGCAAAGATCGCAGGTCTGTGGATATCTTCGCAATTGCTGTAATAATCTGTGCAGAATCTCAAAGGGCATTGATCACTTGCAACTTGTACTTTTAATTTAATCGCAACAGCAATCCAGGTCATTTGGTTCTGCTATTAGATGAAGTACAGTGATATCACAATCTGTTGTATAAATAAACAAAATATCTGACATTGTATTCCCATTTGAACTGTGCTTTTAAATGGTTGAAAGTGCAATGATAGACATTTAGGTGACAACTAAACCAAAAATCTGACATTGTTTTTCCATTGGAATTTGGTTGTGCTTTCAGATGTTTGAAAGCATAGAGATAACACTCTGGAAATTCAACTAACTTTTGGCTGTCTTTTTGAGTTGGCGAATATAGATTGTAATCTCATTGATCAACGTCTCAACCAAATGTTACCCAATTATCCACGTTGAAATTACGTGGTGTGCCCAGTGGGAAGCTGCCTCACCTGCTGCACACTATATAATTGACACACTTTTCCAGTTCCACAGTTAAATCCCAGTGAATGCAACAGATTTTTCACGACACAACTTTGTGATTTGCTGCCAGGTTACACTGTTTGATCACGAAGACAAGCTGTCAAGTCATTCAAAGTTGACATGACTACTAGTCTAAGATTTCAAGTTTGATTGATAGATAAGCAAAGCAAATGTAACTTTCATCTGAAGTTGGTTAGCGATAGATAGCTTTACAGCTTTATGTATAGTCAACAGGTGAACACAAACCAGAGCATATTTTGAGTAAGGATCCCGTGACACAAGTCAGATGCCCCCAAGCTGTACCAACATCTGACCCCTTGACCACACAACTAATGGTTCCTCTGGGGAAAATAAAAAGTCCCACACCATGCAGAGAGCCTTACCAGTGAACCACTGTGTAGCTACTAGTCCAATGGTTGATGACTGTACTGTATGAGACAGACAGGAACAGACAGACGGACGGACGGTGCTCTCTGCTCCTCCCCCTTACACTCTCTTTTCCCTGCTCACCAAGTGGGTGCAGAGGAGGGTCCTTCTCTGAGCACTACTCAACTGTCATCTACAGAGGGGGTTGGCTCCAGGAGGAAGGGGGGTGGATTGTGGGGGGTTTGGGGGTGTCAGAGGGAGTGTTAGGTGGGGGGCACCGGCTCCACTGTAGCAGCATCTGACTGAGCCTGAGGATTGAATAAGTTGAGGAAGTGAGCTAGGTCTCGTCTCAGGTTACCTCCCTTCCATCAGACACGGCTGACTCCACAGTTTACCAGAGAACTAAACTCTGACCCGCAAATATAGACCAGCCACTAGCCAGCGAGCTGCTGCCCAAACCATGGATATAAAACACTGCTTTATATCTATGGCCCAAACAATTTGACTGCTCCAGATATACTGTTAGCATGTGGAAATCAAATGTTGATATTGCTTAGATGTTATTGAAATAACCACTGAACTACACAGTAATTGTCCACAACATATTTTATTGTTCAACAGTATTTTTTACATAATAACACCTCAATTAGTGTTACTAATTAATTTCACCGGTTGGGTATACAGTACATGCTGTACAAATGATACGAAAGTTCCCGTGCAAAAAATAAAGCAAAACTAAGACAAAACAAATGACAAAATCAAATAAAAATAAAAATTATTTTTCAATACAATTTCAAAAACAAAATGGGAAAAGAACAAGTAAGGAAACAATATATGTTGTGGATATTTATCAATATAATTTGTTCAACCTTATCATCAAGTTTTTTACACTAAAATAGATACATTTTGTAGGGGAAAACCTCAAAATCCTTCTAACTCGAATTCCCCGAGAACAAAAACTAAATTTGCCAAACAAAATGTAGCTACAAACAAAACGGAGTTAAATGGTTCCAGTCTGCCACGAAGCGTTCATCCATGTATACAGGTAAGAGTCTAGCTACATTTTCAGATATTATACGTTTCTAATTTTGTCAGAAAGTAGTTTTTATTGCAAGTTAAAGCGTACTGTTAGCTAGCTAGCGAACATTGAACCTACCTGTGTACCAATATTTTCAATCAGAAATCTATTTGCATTGCTAGTTATAGCCCAATGTTAGCTAGCTAGCTAACATTGAACCTAGTTGGTTAGCTTTAGCTACCTGCATATTCATACTACAGCTATGACAATCAGTCTAGTCTGTATTGCTAGTAGTATGAGTTGAGATTATGCCGGTTCATTGTTTAGCTAGCTAGCTAGCTAGCTACATGGCTGGGGGGTGGTTATAGCATTTGTGACTGGGTGAGAATCATCAAATAATTATCTGGACACTTTGTTTTTGATATTGCTACTACGCAAATATGCAAGTAACCATTTCATAGTGCTGTTTACACCTTCTATATCCTGTCCATGTGACAAATAAATATAGATGTTATTTGATATAGTGTGTGTTTACCAGAGATGTTAATGTGAAGAACAACATGACCTGCACCAAAGTCAGATTAGGATATAGGCCAAGGACTGTATTATTTTATTTATTTTTTTTGTACTTTTTACCACTTTTTCTCCCCAATTTTAGAAATGAATTATAACTGAAAAGCTGAAATATCTTGAGTCATTAAGTATTATGGCAAGCCTAAATAAGTTCAGGAGTAAAAATGTGCTTAACAAGTCACATAATAAATTGCATGGACTCTGTGTGCAATAATAGTACGGACTCGGGAAAGGCAAAGATCAAGAGCCATGCGTCCTCCGAAACACGACCCCACCAAGCCGCTCTGCTTCTTGACACACTGCTCGCTTAACCCGGAAGCCAGCCGCACCAATGTGTCGGAGGAAACACTGTCCAACTGGCGATCGAAGTCAGCGTGCAGGCGCCCGGCCCGCCACAAGGAGTTGCTAGAGCGCGATGGGACAAGGACATCCCGGCCGGCCAAACCCTCCCCTAACCCGGACGACGCTGGGCCAATTGTGCTCCGCGACACAGCCTGGGATCGAGCCTTAGACCTCTACGCCACTCGGGAGGCCCTGATAAAGTGTATTTTTACCTGGAGTTTTTCATTATTGTAGGCTACTACTTTTAGTCTTGAAATCTTTGGTTTTTACTACACTACTCGCTCTGTTTAGCACATGGCCTCATGTGAATCCTTAAAGAAATGGGTGGGGCTAAAGAGGGTGTGAATGATGCTGAAGGGTATAGACAAAGAAGAGCTCTCCAGTAGGTGTACCAAAACATTCAAGGTCCATTTTCTCAAAAGTGGGGTTACAAGTTTATCAACTTTCAAAGCAAAATTACTTTCCCATTGTTCCTCAACTGCAGTGTATGATATAACATTTTCTAGCTCTGAGTCTCTACTTTTATCCAATGTAAAAAACATAATTTCAAATGTTGCTACATAGGACTGAATCCAGGTGGTGGGTCACATATGTTTGACAACTTAAAGAGTTGAAAGCCTATCGCTGTTTTAACATCATTTTTAGATCATGGCATATCAAATAGACGATTTAGCTTTATCTAAATCAAATGCAATCTCTGTTTATTGTTGAAAATACAGGACTTCAAATGTATTACACTGTGACAATAAAGCATTGTCCATCGAACATTTACCATTTAATGTTGAAAATAAAAGACTTCAAATGTATTAGACTGTGACAATTAAGCATTGTACATCAAACATTTACCAAAGTGGTCGTAGTGCAAAGGGCTAGATAAATTGAAACCCCATTAAACTGTATAGATGACCAGTGGATATAAAATATCTATAAAACAGTGCAAATAATATGTACAGCCACTTACGTCCAAAAAGACTCTATATAGCAAAAGGCCAACATAATGATCCTTTTCTTCTTCCTTTGTTTTCTTCTTCCTTCTTCCTAAAAACTACTTAATGTAAAACATGATCAGTTTTAGATCAAGAGATACAACAGGGTATATAATGCCTATTTGGTTATCTGAATTAAGACTAGAAAGTGGAGATCAGATCATATAAACTCAGCATCCACCATTGGAATTACTGGGGCCATAAAATTACTTCATTTAAAACTAAGAGGGAGAGATAAGGACAAGCAATTTGCAGTATCAGTGTCTACTATTAAAGATGATTGCTAGCCCACTAATCTCTGTAGTATTTCTAATGCTCTCTTCAGTAAGGGTATCTCTTTGGAGTAGGACAAATAGATATAGATTTCCTGACCTGAGGTATACATCTACGACTGTGCAACCTTCAAAGCACATAATACTGAATGGTAAATATCTCAGGATTTAACACGAGCAATGGCACTTGCTAATACTAAAATGATGAATACGCCGGCAATCACTTAAGAAAAATTGATTTGATTAATTTTGGATATAAAAAAAATAAGCAATTGTGCTTTTTTAGTCCATGTGATATTAAGATCAATATAAAATCAAATGTAGGTTGCCGGTCTATTTATGGATATAAACAAGAAGCCCTGTGCAGCGACACATACCGGCTGTATTTCTGCCTGCTTGAAAGGCGAATAGCTCAGATACACATGAAAACATGAAATGTTTAGAACATTGCTCAGAGATGCACAAATATGATATAACATTCAAAATGGGTGAATCGTTCCTTTAAGGAACAAGACTCACTTCTTAAAGTGGAACTGACAGCATTTTAAGTACTTTGCAGATATGAAACAAACAGACTAATAATATCAGTCCAAAATATCAAATTCCCAGTTTATGCTACAAAACCAACTTTATAAGAGGTTTTAAAAATAGGTTATATTTGACTCAATATTTCTTGACGTACACTAAGGCATTGTTGGCAGAATAGATGGATGCAGTTCACTGCATGATTAATATAATTCACCAATACATTTCTTGGTAGTCCCAAAAATATTGCTATCAGGTTGTAAATCACAGCTGGCCTGGTACATTGTTTGCTGCCTCAGTTTCAATTACTCAATATTTTGGACAAAAACTGACAAATGTAACCAAGACTAGGAATGTCAATACAATCAAACTAGCAAGGGCAATGACCACAAGTCAGTCATAACGTGGCTAATAGGCTAGCGTATATATTTATGTAGCAAGCTAAAAACACAGAGCCTAATGCTAGCTAGATAGCTAGCTGCTAGGAAGATGTCATGTAATGTAATTGGAGGAGTGGGTGAGTGACTGACTTTTTCCCCTCATATCGGTTTTTGGTGGCTGTACATAGCTAGAGATGCATGTGTCATTTGGCTAGCTAGCAAGAACTTGAATTACTGCTATCCAGTTAGCACATCTATTGCGTTCGCAAATTAACTTTGGCTATCTACTACGATAAATGTATGAATGCGCAACACCCGCTAGATATGACGAACACTCTAGATAACATGTAAACAGCCTAACCAGCTCTGCTAGGGTGAATAAAAAGGTCAGAGTGAGGTGTTCTCTCATTTATGTCTGGAAGTAGCTAGCTAGCAAGCTAGCCAACTTTAGCCAGTTAGCTTGGGTGCTTGGTTGGGACAATAATTAATTGCATTGGCAGGACAATAATTAATTGCATTGGCAGGCAAGCTGCAGAAGGATGAGTAGGCTACAATTCCCCATAGTTTATCAGTGCAATTTTGAAGAGAAACTAGCTGAAAAAATTTGAGAGGGTTTATCTAATGTTCCTTTGTTAGATTTTAGCTCATCTTGCTCTGGCTAGCATTAGTTGTTGATCTTGTTGTTATTGATGTGCATAACTGAAGGAGAGAGAGCCTACC
Source organism: Coregonus clupeaformis (assembly GCF_020615455.1). NCBI lineage: Eukaryota > Metazoa > Chordata > Actinopteri > Salmoniformes > Salmonidae > Coregonus > Coregonus clupeaformis. The sequence continues at coordinate 6,035,398 of NC_059193.1, forward strand.
TTTTCATGGTTGTTTGATCAATAGGACTGTAAAGTTCCCAAATGTAAGAGGACTCCTGTGGTATTTACATATTTGCAGAAATCCATGCGTTCTAATGATCTAAAAGTCGCGCTGTTGCTACTGCCTGTAAACACACAGTCCAGTTCAAAAGTGAATGATGGCAGGCCTGTGTGGGTGTGGCAAATGGCTTGTTTGCATACAGGCCTACAGTAGCTCTGATTGGCTATGGTGAACCAGTCTGCGTAGAGACCGGTCTTGGACGAGACAGATGTTTTTATTAGGTTTTATTTACTGCAGTGTCTATTAATTGTCAAAATGCGTGTCCGTTTTCCCACTCTATGTTGCTATAGAATTTTCACAAATGCCTAAGTATACGTCATTCCCAAACAAAGTGCTCGCTTATCAGAAAATGTTTTTTAAAAAGTGTAATATTCTTCCTGGGGGTGTATATGAACAGATTTTAATAAGATTTCATATTGATTAAATGCTCTCAGTTCCATTTTGAGTACTATAGCTAGAGACTTGAAACCAATATGGTGGCCTTCATCACAAAAATGCTCAATTTATGCTGATTGCAAATGCTGTATTCTCATATGCATGGGATTCTGTAGCTGTATTACTAAAGTGTAAATTCAATGTTTAAGAAGACTGTATTTGAGTATAATGCATGTTGTTTCTGAGATGATCCCTGTATGTTGTCTTTAAGCCCTAGAGCTCACCAGTTGAAAAGGGAGTTTTGGCCCAGTGTCATGAAGTAGATCTGGCTGCAGCCCCCAGACTGCACCGTGGCAAAGAACACCTTCACACAGAAAACAGGTCAATCAGTACAAAAATGACAACTTACAGTATAATATTCAACACTTACAACACTATGAACAACATTCAACCTTTCACATCTACCATAGCCCAGTGATATGGGGGGAACAGGGTGTCATGTGAGCTTTGCCCAAGGTGTCCTTTGGTAATATTGGGATGTTGTCGTACCTTGTCATTCCTCTCACAAAGGAACTTGAGTTTCTGGGCCTTCTTGTGCATGAAGACTCCCTCCAGGTTGCCTGTGTTAGCTGACCTCAGCTCGATGGCTTTGTCTCCCCAGCCCATCACCTGGTTGGACTGCAGGTAGGCTGTGGAGATGCACACATACACCGCAAGGGATTTAACATGTTTCAAATGGCACTCTATTCCCTTTATAGTGTACTACTTTTGACCAGGGCCCATAGGGTAGTAGTGCACTATATGTGGAATGGGGTACCATTTGGGAAGCACACTTACAGTACACACTAAGGCTTTTAGACCCTCCAAGGCTTTCTGCCTCTCTCAATGAGTGCCATGTAAATCAATCTTGAGATGAAAATCAATAGGCACACTTTTCCCACTCTCCTCTTTAAAGCTGTTCTACAGGGCCTTCAGAAAGTATTCACACCCCTTGACTTTTTCCACATTTTGTTGTGTTAAAGCCTGAATTTAAAATGGATTAAATTGCGATCTTTTTGTCACTGGCCTACACACAATACCCCATAACGTCAAAGTGGAATTATTATTTTAAGACATTTTTAAAAATGAATTACAAATGAAAAGCTGAAATGTCTTGAGTCAATAAGTATTCAACCCCTTTGTTATGGCAAGCCTAAATAAGTTCAGAAGTAGAAATGTGCTTATCAAGTCAAATAATAAGTTGCATGGACTCACTCTGCGTGCAATAATAGTGGTTAACATTTTTTGTTTTTTTACCCATTTTTCTCCCCAATTTCTTGATATCCAATTGGTAGTTACAGTCTTGTCCCATCGCTGCAACTCCCATACGGACTCGGAAGAGGCGAAGGTCGAGAGCCATCCGTCCTCCGAAACACGACCCTGCCAAGCCGCACTGCTTCTTGACACACTGCTCGCTTAACACCGTCCAGCTGGCGACCGAAGTAAGCGTGCAGGCGTCCGCCACAAGGAGTCGCTAAAGCGCGATGGGAAAGGACATCCCGGCCGGTCAAACCCTCCCCTAACCCGGATGACACTGGGCCAATTGTGCGCCACCTCATGGGTCTCCCGGTCACGGCTAACTGTGACACAACTCGGGATCAAATCCGTGTCTGTAGTGACGCCACAAGCACTGTAACATAGCTCAGCATTCAACACCACAGCACCCTCCAAGCTCATCATTAAGCTCGAGGCCCTGGGTCTGAACCCCGCCCTGTTCAACTGGGTCCTGGACTTCCTGACGGGCCACCCACAGGTGGTGAAGGTAGGAAACAACATCTCCACTTTGCTGATTTTCAACACTGAGACCCCACAAGGGTGCGTGTTCAGCCCCCTCCTGTACTCCCTGTTCACCCATGACTGCGTGGCTAAGCACGCCTCCAACTCAATCATCAAGTTTGCAGACGACACAACAGTAGTAGGCTTGATTACCAACAATGATGAGGAAAATAACCTCTCACTCAAACTGAAATGGTCCACCCACGCAGAAAGTGTGGTGAAGAAGGCACAACAGAGCCTCTTCAACCTAAGGAGGCTGAAGAAATGTTGCTTGGCACCTAAAACCCTCACAAACTTTTACAGATGCACAATTGAGAGCATCCTGTCGGGCTGTATCACCGCCTGGTACGGCAACTGCACCGCCTGCAACCGCAGGGCTCTCCAGATGCCGAACGCATTACCGGGGGCACCCGATGTCACAGGCAGGCCAAAAAGATCATCAAGGACATCAACCACCCAAGCCACTGCCTGTTCACCCCGCTATCATCCGAAGGCGAGGTCAGTACAGGTGCATCAAAGCTGGGACCGAGAGAAGTAAAAACAGCTTATTCTCAAGGTCATCAGACTGTTAAATAGCCATCACTAGCACATTAGAGGCTGCTGCTGCCTATTGAAATCACTGGCCACTTTAAGAAATGCAACACTAGTCACTTTAATAATGTTTACATATCTTGCATTACTCATCTCATATGTACAGTGGGGAGAACAAGTATTTGATACACTGCCGATTTTGAAGGTTTTCCTACTTACAAAGCATGTAGAGGTCTGTAATTTTTATCATAGGTAAACTTCAACTGTGAGAGACGGAATCTAAAACAAAAATCCAGAAAATCACATTGTATGATTTTTAAGTAATTCATTTGCATTTTATTGCATGACATAAGTATTTGATACATCAGAAAAGCAGAACTTAATATTTGGTACAAAAACCTTTGTTTGCAATTACAGAGATCATACATTTCCTGTAGGTCTTGACCAGGTTTGCACACACTGCAGCAGGGATTTTGGCCCACTCCTCCATACAGACCTTCTCCAGATCCTTCAGGTTTCGGGGCTGTCGCTGGGCAATACGGACTTTCAGCTCCCTCCAAAGATTTTCTATTGGGTTCAGTTCTGGAGACTGGCTAGGCCACTCCAGGACCTTGAGATGCTTCTTACGGAGCCACTCCTTAGTTGCCCTGGCTGTGTGTTTCGGGTCGTTGTCATGCTGGAAGACCCAGCCACCACCCATCTTCAATGCTCTTACTGAGGGAATCAATCAATCAATTTTATTTTATATAGCCCTTCTTACATCAGCTAATATCTCGAAGTGCTGTACAGAAACCCAGCCTAAAACCCCAAACAGCTAGTAATGCAGGTGTAGAAGCACGGTGGCTAGGAAAAACTCCCTAGAAAGGCAAAACCTAGGAAGAAACCTAGAGAGGAACCAGGCTATGAGGGGTGGCCAGTCCTCTTCTGGCTGTGCCGGGTGGAGGTTATAACAGAACCATGCCAAGATGTTCAAAAATGTTCATAAGTGACAAGCATGGTCAAATAATAATCAGGAATAAATCTCAGTTGGCTTTTCATAGCCGATCATTAGAGTTTAAAACAGCAGGTCTGGGACAGGTAGGGGGTTCCATAACCGCAGGCAGAACAGTTTAAACTGGAATAGCAGCAAGGCCAGGCGGACTGGGGACAGCAAGGTGTCATCATGCCCGGTAGTCCTGACGTATGGTCCTAGGGCTCAGGTTCTCAGAGAGAAAGAGAGAACGAGAGAATTAGAGAGAGCATACTTAAATTCACACAGGACACTGGATAAGACAGGAGAAGTACTCCAGGTATAACCAACTAACCCCAGCCCCCCGACACATAAACTACTGCAGCATAAATACTGGAGGCTGAGACAGGAGCGGTCCGGAGACACTGTGGCCCCATCCGAAGAAACCCCGGACAGGGCCAAACAGGAAGGATATAACCCCACCCACTCCGCCAAAGCACAGCCCCCGCACCACTAGAGGGATATCCCCAACCACCAACTTACAATCCTGAGACAAGGCCGAGTATAGCCCACAGAGGTCTCCACCACAGCACAAACCAAGGGGGGGCGCCAACCCAGACAGGAAGATCACGTCAGTAACTCAACCCACTCAAGTGACGCACCCCCTCCCAGGGACGGCATGAAAGAGCACCAGCAAGCCAGTGACTCAGCCCCTGCAACAGGGTTAGAGGCAGAGAACCCCAGTGGAGAGGGGAACCGGCCCGGCAGAGACAGCAAGGGCTGTTCGTTGCTCCAGCCTTTCCGCTCACCTTCACACTCCTGGGCCAGACTACACTCAATCATATGACCTACTGAAGAGATAAGTCTTCAGTAAAGACTTAAAGGTTGAGACCGAGTCTGCGTCTCTCACATGGGTAGGCAGACTGTTCCATAAAAATGGAGATCTATAGGAGAAAGCCCTGCCTCCCGCTGTTTGCTTAGAAATTCTAGGGACAATTAGGAGGCCTGCGTCTTGTGACCGTAGCGTACGTATTGGTATGTACGGCAGGACCAACTCGGAAAGATAGGTAGGAGCAAGCCCATGTAACGCTTTATAGGTTAACAGTAAAACCTTGAAATCAGCCCTTGCCTTAACAGGAAGCCAGTGTAGGGAAGCTAGCACTGGAGTAATATGATCAAATTTCTTGGTTCTAGTCAGGATTCTAGCAGCCGTATTTAGCACTAACTGAAGTTTATTTAGTGCTTTATCCGGGTAGCCGGAAAATAGAGCATTGCAGTAGTCTAATCTAGAAGTAACAAATGCATGGATTAATTTTTCTGCATCATTTTTGGACAGAAAATTTCTGATTTTTGCAATGTTACGTAGATGGAAAAAAGCTGTCCTTGAAACAGTCTTGATATGTTCGTCAAAAGAGAGATCAGGGTCAAGAGTAACGCCTAGGTCCTTCACAGTTTTATTTGAGACGACTTTACAACCATCAAGATGAATTGTCAGATTTAACAGAAGATCTCTTTGTTTCTTGGGACCTAGTACAAGCATCTCTGTTTTGTCCGAGTTTAAAAGTAAAAAGTTTTCAGCCATCCACTTCCTTATGTCTGAAACACAGGCTTCTAGCGAGGGCAATTTTGGGGCTTCACCATGCTTCATTGAAATGTACAGCTGTGTGTCATCCGCATAGCAGTGAAAGTTAACATTATGTTTTCGAATAACATCCCCAAGAGGTAAAATATATAGTGAAAACAATAGTGGTCCTAAAACGGAACCTTGAGGAACACCGAAATGTACAGTTGATTTGTCGGAGGACAGACCATTCACAGAGACAAACTGATATCTTTCCGACAGGTAGGATCTAAACCAGGCCAGAACTTGTCCGTGTAGACCAATTTGGGTTTCCAGTCTCTCCAAAAGAATGTGGTGATCGATGGTGTCAAAGGCAGCACTAAGGTCTAGTAGCACGAGGACAGATGCAGAGCCTCGGTCTGACGCCATTAAAAGGTCATTTACCACCTTCACAAGTGCAGTCTCAGTGCTATGATGGGGTCTAAAACCAGACTGAAGCATTTCGTATACATTGTTTGTCTTCAGAAAGGCAGTGAGTTGCTGCGCAACAGCTTTTTCTAAAATTTTTGAGAGGAATGGAAGATTCGATATAGGCCGATAGTTTTTTATATTTTCCGGGTCAAGGTTTGGCTTTTTCAAGAGAGGCTTTATCACTGCCACTTTTAGTGAGTTTGGTACACATCCGGTGGATAGAGAGCTGTTTATTATGTTCAACATAGGAGGGCCAAGCACAGGAAGCAGCTCCTTCAGCAGTTTAGTAGGAATAGGATCCAGTATGCAGCTTGAAGGTTTAGAGGCCATGATTATTTTCATCATTGTGTCAAGAGATATAGTACTAAAACACTTAAGTGTCTCTCCCGATCCCAGGCCCTCGCAGAGCTGTGCAGATCCAGGACAGCTAAGCCCTGGAGGAATACGCAGATTCAAAGAGGAGTCCGTAATTTGCTTTCTAATGGTCACGATCTTTTCCTCAAAGAAGTTCATGAATTTATCACTGCTGAAGTGAAAACCATCCTCTCTTGGGGAATGCTGCTTTTTAGTTAGCTTTGCAACAGTATCAAAAAGAAATTTTGGATTGTTCTTATTTTCCTCGATTAATTTGGAAAAGTAGGATGATCGAGCAGCAGTGAGGGCTCTTCGGTACTGCACGGTACTGTCTTTCCAAGCTAGTCGGAAGACTTCCAGTTTGGTGTGGCGCCATTTCGTTCCAATTTCCTGGAAGCTTGCTTCAAAGCTCGGGTATTTTCTGTATACCAGGGAGCTAGTTTCTTATGACAAATGTTTTTCGTTTTTAGGGGTGCAACTGCATCTAGGGTATTGCGCAAGGTTAAATTGAGTTCCTCAGTTAAGTGGTTAACTGATTTTTGTCCTCTGACGTCCTTGGGTAGGCAGAAGGAGTCTGGAAGGGCATCAATGAATTTTTGTGTTGTCTGAGAATTTATAGCACGACTTTTGATGCTCCTTGGTTGGGGTCTGAGCAGATTATTTGTTGCGATTGCAAACGTAATAAAATGGTGGTCCGATAGTCCAGGATTTTGTGGAAAAACATTAAGATCTACAACATTTATTCCATGGGACAAAACTAGGTCCAGAGTATGACTGTGGCAGTGAGTAGGTCCAGAGACATGTTGGACAAAACCCACTGAGTCGATAATGGCTCCGAAAGACTTTTGGAGTGGGTCTGTGGACTTCTCCATGTGAATATTAAAATCACCAAAAATTAGAATATGATCTGCTATGACTACAAGGTCTGATAGGAATTCAGGAAACTCAGAGAGAACGCTGTATATGGCCCAGGAGGCCTGTAAACAGTAGCTATAAAAAGTGATTGAGTAGGCTGCATAGATTTCATGACTAGAAGCTCGAAAGATGAAAACGTCATTTTTTTTTGTAAATTGAAATTTGCTATCGTAAATGTTAGCAACACCTCCGCCTTTGCGGGATGCACGGGGAATATGGTCACTAGTGTAACCAGGAGGTGAGGCCTCATTTAACACAGCAAATTCATCAGGCTTAAGCCATGTTTCAGTCAGGCCAATCACATCAAGATTATGATCAGTGATGAGTTCATTGACTATGACTGCCTTTGAAGTGAGGGATCTAACATTAAGTAACCCTATTTTGAGATGTGAGGTATCACGATCTCTTTCAATAATGGCAGGAATGGAGGAGGTCTTTATCCTAATAAGATTGCTAGGGTGAACACCACCATGTTTAGTTTTGCCCAACCTAGGTCGAGGCACAGACACAGTCTCAATGGGTATGGCTGAGCTGACTACACTGACTATGCTATTGGCAGACTCCACTAAGCTGGCAGGTTGGCTAACAGCCTGCTGCCTGGCCTGCACCCTATTTCACTGTGGGGCTAGAGGAGTTAGAGCCCTATCTATGTTGGTAGATAAGAGGAGAGCACCCCTCCAGTTAGGATGGAGTCCGTCACTCCTCAGCAGGTCAGGCTTGATCCTGTTTGTGGGTGAGTCCCAGAAAGAGGGCCAATTATCCACAAATGTTATCTTTTGGGAGGGGCAGAAAACAGTTTTCAACCAGCGATTGAGTGCTGAGACTCTGCTGTAGAGCTCATCACTTCCCCTAACTGGGAGGGGGCCAGAGACAATTACTCGATGCCGACACATCTTTCTAGCTGATTTACACGCATGGCAGGACCTAGGGAAGGAGGTTGTTGGCCAAGATCTCGCGATACATGGCCCCATCCATCCTCCCCTCAATACGGTGCAGTCGTCCTGTCCCCTTTGCAGAAAAGCATCCCCAAAGAATGATGTTTCCACCTCCATGCTTCACGGTTGGGATGGTGTTCTTGGGGTTGTACTCATCCTTCTTCTTCCTCCAAACACGGCGAGTGGAGTTTAGACCAAAAACCTATATTTTTGTCTCATCAGACCACATTACCTTCTACCATTCCTCCTCTGGATCATACAGATGGTCATTGGCAAACTTCAGACGGGCCTGGACATGCGCTGGCTTGAGCAGGGGGACCTTGCGTGCGCCGCAGGATTTTAATCCATGACGGTTTAGTGTGTTACTAATGGTTTTCTTTGAGACTGTGGTCCCAGCTCTCTTCAGGTCATTGACTAGGTCCTGCCATGTAGTTCTGGGCTGATTCCTCACCTTCCTCATGATCATTGATGCCCCACGAGGTGAGATCTTGCATGGAGCCCCAGACCGAGGTTGATTGACCGTCATCTTGAACTTCTTCCATTTTCTAATAATTGCGCCAACAGTTGTTGCCTTCTCACCAAGCTGCTTGCCTATTGTCCTGTAGCCCATCCCAGCCTTGTGCAGGTCTACAATTGTATCCCTGATGTCCTTACACAGCTCTCTGGACTTGGCCATTGTGGAGAGGTTGGAGTCTGTTTGATTGAGTGTGTGGACAGGTGTCTTTTATATAGGTAACGAGTTCAAACAGGTGCAGTTAATACAGGTAATGAGTGGAGAACAGGAGGGCTTCTTAAAGAAAAACTAACAGGTCTGTGAGAGCCGGAATTCTTACTGGTTGGTAGGTGATCAAATAATTATGTCATGCAATAAAATGCAAATGAATTACTTAAAAATCATACAATGTGATTTTCTGGATTTTTGTTTTAGATTCTGTCTCTCACAGTTGAAGTGTACCTATGATAGAAATTACAGACCTCTACATGCTTTGTAAGTAGGAAAACCTGCAAAATCGGCAGTGTATCAAATACTTGTTCTCCCCACTGTATATACTGTATTCTATAATATTCTACTGTATCTTAGTCCATGCCGCTCTGTCATTACTTGTCCATATATGTATATATTCTTAATACCATTCCTTACTTAGATTTGTGTGTATTGGGTATATGTTGCGAAATTGTTAGATATTACTTGTTAGATATTACTGCACTGTCGGAGCTAGAAGCACAAGCATTTCGCTACACCCGCAATAACATCTGCTAAACACGTGTATGTGACAAATACAATTTGATTTGATCATAATTTTTTTATGATTACCCCATATCTGTACACCACACGTACAATTATCTGTAAGGTCCATCAGTCGAGCGGTGAATTATAAACACAGATTCAACTACAAAGACCAGGGAGGTGTTCCAATGCCTCGCAAAGAAGTGCACCTATGGGTAAAAATAAAGCAGACATTGAATATTCCTTTGACCATGGTGAAGTTATTAATTACACATTGGATGGTGTATCAATACACCCAGTCACTACAAAGATACAGGCGTCCTTCCGAACTCAGTTGCCGGAGAGGAAGGAAACTGCTCAGGGATTTCACTATGAGGCCAATGGTGACTTTAAAACAGTTACAGAGTTTAATGGCTGTGATAGGAGAAAACTGAGGATGGATCAACAACATTGTAATTACTCCACAATACTAACCTAATTGACAGAGTGAAAAGAAAGAAGCCTGTACACAATACAAGTATTCCAAAACATGCATTCTGTTTGCAGTTAGGCACTAAAGTAAAACTGCAAAAAAAGTGGCAAAGAAATTAACTTAATATCCTGAATAAAAAAAGCGTTATGTTTGGGGCAAATCCAACAAAACACATCACTGAGTACATTTTACATTTTAGTTATTTAGCAGAAGCTCTTATCCAGAGCGACTTACAGTTAGTGAGTGCATACATTTTCATACTGGCCCCCCGTGGGAAACGAACCCACAACCCTGGCATTGCAAGCGCCATGCTCTACCAACTGAGCTACAGGGGACTACATATTTTCAAGCATGGTGGTGGCTGCATCATGTTATGGGTATGCTTGTCATCGGCAAGGAATAGGGAGTTTTTTTAGGCTAAAAATAAACGGAATAGAGCAGAGTACAGGCAAAGTCCTAGTGGAAAACCTGGTTCAGTCTGCTTTCCAACAGACACTGGGAGACAAATTCACCTTCCAGCAGGACAATAACCTAAAACACAAGGCCAAATATACACTGGAGTTGCTTACCAAAACGACATTGAATGTTCCTGAGTGGCCGACTTACATCTGCTTAAAATCTATGGCATGACTTGAAAATGGCTGTCTTTCAATGATCAACAACCAACTTGACAGAGCTTGAAGAATTTAAAAAATAATAATATGCAAATATTGTACAATCCAGGTGTTCAAAGCTCTTAAAGACTTACCCAAAAAGACTCAAAGCTGTAATCACTGCCAACGGTGATTCTAACATGTATTGACTCAGTGGTGTAAATATATATGTAAATGAGATATTTCTGTAAACAATTTCAAAACATGTTTTCACTTTGTCATTATGGGGTACTGTGTGTAGATAGGTAAGAATGCTGTAACAACAACATGTGGAATAAGTCAAGGGGTAGAAAAACTGAATGCCAAGCGTCACGTCTGGAGGAAACCTGGCACCATCCCTATGGTGAAGCATGGAGGTAGCATCATCATCCTGTGAGGATGTTTTTCACCGGCTGGGACTGGGAGACTAGTCAGGATCGAGGGAAAGATGAACGGAGCAAAGTACAGAGAGATCCTTGATTAAAACCTGCTCCAGAGCACTCAGGACCTCAGACTGGGGCGAAGGTTCACCTTCCAACAGGACAACGACCCTAAGCACACAGTCAAAACAACGCAGGAGGGGCTTCGGGACAAGTCTCTGAATGTTCTTGAGTGGCCCAGCCACAGCCTGGACTTGAACCCGATCGAACATCTCTGGAGAGACCTGAAAATAGCTGTGCAGTGACGCTCCCCATCCAACCTGACAGAGCTTGAGAGGATCTGCAGAGAAGAATTTGAGAAACTCCCCAAATACAGGTGTTCCAAGCTTGTAGCGTCATACCCAAGAAGACTCAAGGCTGTAATCGCTGCCAAAGGTGCTTCAACATAGTACTGAGTAAAGTGTCTGAATACTTATGTAAATGTGATATTTCCGGGATTGTTTGTATACATTTGCAAACATTTCTAAAAACCTGTTCATGTTTTGTAACGTAACAAAATGTGGAAAAAGTCAAGGGGTCTGAATACCTTCCGAATGCACTGTATATACTCTGGTCTGGTCTGAGTTTATTTATACTCTATATACCCTGGTCTGGGCTGAGTTTATTTATACTCTATATACTCTGGTCTGGGCTGAGTTTATTTACAATCTATATACTCTGGTCTAGTCTGGGCTGAGTTTTTTTTACACTGTATATACTCAGGTCCAGGCTTGGCTGAGCGCTGTCCTGTCTGTAATCTATTCCCCACAGATACCCCTTCCCCTTGAATAATTACCTGGCTAAGGGACCCAACTAAAACAGTCTAACAGAACATCTTATTTCTATTGTCCCAAATCTGTCTAGAGGGGTTGGATCCAGCTTGACTCCTCTTTGCACCCAGTGCTCCAAGCACAATAAACAACGGATACTTCCTGGCTGCCGCATAACAAAAAGGGCCAATAGAAGAGACATGTTCTATTTTTTAAATGGTGGTGTCTGCAGTCTATCAAAGATAGAAGCGATCGTTTTTCAATCTGAGTGGAAGTGGAATATCTCTCTCTCTCTATCTCTCTCCCCCCTCTCTGAAGGCACGAGCACGTGCGCGCACACCCACACACACACACACAAACACACACAAACACACACACACACACACACACACACACAGCCTGCAGGTGTTGATTGGGTGAGTGTGTACGATGTACATAAACTCACCGACAGATGCAGGCATCTCTCCCCACTGCAGCACTGTCTCCTTGGTGATGCGTCCGTAGGTGTCAATGTAAACCCCCTCGTCCTCATAACACACCAGCACCTCCATGCCACTGCTGTTGGGTAGGATGATGATGGCATGAGGCCGGATCACACCCTGGATCTGAGACAGACATAAAACACAGTCAGATGAGATGGTGATAAAGTGGCACCCTATCCCCTATCTAGTGCACTACTTTTGACCAGAGCCCAAGCAGAATAGGGTGTCATTTGGGACACAGCCATGATGATTTCTATAGTGTCTCTATCTGTAGTATAGTGTTATACTGTATCAGGTATCATTCTGTCCCTGTTGGAAAATAACGATCTACTTGACTTGATTTGCTGACCACTGGAAGTGCAGCACAGCACTCTCACTGCAAACCTCTCCAACAGGTATAATCACACAGCACCATCACCAGTTGTAATCCTCCTAATACACAAACTAACATTGTCTAATAAAACAAAGTCTCATTGCCTCAATCGGCCCACTCTCCCTCCCTGAAACCATCTCGGTTAATTCCATTTGATAAGAGGCTGATTCAGACTCACTGAACTGAGGCCAAACAACATGTTGAATCAGCCCAGCCACTGACTACAGGCGGGTGACGACACCGCTTAATTGATTAGAACGTCTCAGCTATTTAATCGACATACAAACTCATTTGCCAAACACGCTCAGTGCTCAGCTCTTTCTCTCCTGGCATCGGGAGACAACTTAGGTACCCACATGAATGTTGTTGCTATGGCTGGTGAGCTCCACTGAGATGTGATTCAGAGCTATATAACCACTGAACCGCCTCTTGGCAGTGAGGAGGAGGAGGCAGCGAGTGGCAGCGAGGAGGAGGAGGCAGCGAGTGTCAGTGAGGAGGAGGAGGCAGCGAGTGTCAGTGAGGAAGAGGAGGCAGCGAGTGTCAGTGAGGAGGAGGAGGAGGCAGCGAGTGTCAGTGAGGAAGAGGAGGCAGCGAGTGTCAGTGAGGAGGAGGAGGCAGCGAGTGTCAGTGAGGAGGAGGAGGAGGCAGCGAGTGTCAGTGAGGAGGAGGAGGCAGCGAGTGTCAGTGAGGAAGAGGAGGCAGCGAGTGTCAGTGAGGAGGAGGAGGAGGCAGCGAGTGTCAGTGAGGAGGAGGAGGCAGCGAGTGTCAGTGAGGAGGAGGAGGCAGCGAGTGTCAGTGAGGAGGAGGAGGCAGCGAGTGTCAGTGAGGAGGAGGAGGAGGCAGCGAGTGGCAGCGAGGAGGAGGAGGCAGCGAGTGTCAGTGAGGAGGAGGAGGAGGCAGTGAGTGTCAGTGAGGAGGAGGAGGCAGCGAGTGGCAGCGAGGAGGAGGAGGCATCGAGTGGCAGCGAGGAGGAAGAGTAGTCAGCGAGTGTCAGTGAGGAGAAGGGGGAGGCAGCGAGTGTCAGTGAGGAGGAAGAGTAGGCAGTGAATGGCAGTGAGGAGGAGGAGGGAACCACTTCTGACACCCCAGGTCTCTCACAAGCACTTGCATAATGGCCCACATTCAAACAAGGAGACAGTGTCTGTTATCTCTATGAGGATGCAACAGTTTCGTAACAAGTTTTCGGCTGCATCATTCACACATACGCAACATTTGTAATACCGAAAGAGATCCACAATAACCCAAAAATACCTCTTTGCATAAGAAGATTATTACAAAGCCTTTCTATATGAGAGATGCTATAAGCGAGTCCGTACTGGCTTAGACTAGTGGCTTAAACAGCAGGTAGAAACCCAAGTCCCCAAACAAATCAACACCTCAAACAACCCCAAAAGCTCTATGTAAAGTTAGTCACCACAGGACCAGTGTTAGTCACCACAGGACCAGTGTAAGTCACCACAGGACCAGTGTAAATCACCACAGCACCAGTGTTAGTTACCACAGGACCAGTGTAAGTCACCACAGGATCAGTGTTAGTTACCACAGGACCAGTGCAAGTCACCACAGGACCAGTGTAAGTCACCACAGCACCAGTGTTAGTTTCCACAGGACCAGTGTAAGTCACCACAGGACCAGTGTTAGTTACCACAGGACCAGTGCAAGTCACCACAGGACCAGTGTAAGTCACCACAGGACCAGTGTAAGTCACCACAGGACCAGTGTTAGTTACCACAGGACCAGTGCAAGTCACCACAGGACCAGTGTAAGTCACCACAGGACCAGTGTAAGTCACCACAGGACCAGTGTTAGTCATCACAGGATCCCCATACTTGCCCGGCCGGGAGCCTGTCTCCCCAGCTGCCCCCCGCTGTCCTCGTGCTGCTGTGGCTGTGCCACCTCAATCCTCAGCATCAACACAGGCCTCCACAGACACAGCGCTGCCTCATTATCATCTCAACAGCAGCCAGCAGGGAGAACGTATGTGGGAGAAAAGGTGTGTGTGTGTCTGAAGGAGAGAATGAGCGGACCAGAGTGTGTCAGTGAGAGTGAGGGAATGTGAGAGTGAATGTGAGAGTAATTGTGAGAGTAAATGTGAGAGTAAATGTGAGAGTAAATGTGAGAGTAAATGTGAGAGTGAATGTGAGAGTGAATGTGAGAGTAAATGTGAGAGTGAATGTGAGAGTGAATGTGAGAGTAAATGTGAGAGTGAATGTGAGAGTGAATGTGAGAGTAAATGTGAGAGTGAATGTGAGAGTGTGGGTGAGAGTGATTGTGAGAGTGAATGTGAGAGTGAATGTGAGATTGAATGTGAGAGTGAATGTGAGAGTGAGGGATTGTGAGAGTGAATGTGAGAGTGAGGGATTGTGAGAGTGAATGTGAGAGTGAGGGAATGTGAGAGTGAGGGAATGTGAGAGTAAATGTGAGAGTGAGTGAATGTGAGGGAATGTGAGAGTGAATGTGAAAGTGAATGTGAAAGTGAATGTGAGAGTGAATGTGAGAGTGATGTGAGAGTATATGTGAGAGCGAAGTGATTGGGTAAAAGAGAATGACTCTTCTCTGCCCTGCAGGCTAAGACTAAAGTGTTATCAGAAAAAATGGCAGAATAACAGGTCACTTTAGCAGGCACATGGTTAGCCAGCGCTGCCAAGGTATTTTTAGAGCTATCTATCTGGTAAAAAGTAGCACACATGGATGGAGACTGGGGCCAAAGAGAAGCAGCCAATGATAGCTATGTGGGCTAGCACAGTGGGAGGAGTGGGATAGAGCCACATCACACCTCTGGGCACAGCACTGGGAGCTGGCACACTGGGCTGTGTGTGTGTGTGTGTAATAGAGCTAATTTCCTTGGGATAGTTTCTCCCTCTGCTCTGGCTCTCAGCTCTCTGCAGCAGTGTGTGTGTGTGTGTGTAGTTGTGTGTCTGCAGCAGTGTGTGGGTGTGTGCGTGTAGTTGTGTGTCTGCAGAAGTGTGTGTGTGTGTGTAGTTGTGTGTCTGCAGAAGTGTGTGTGTGTGTGTGCGCGTGTGTAGTTGTGTGTCTGTGTGTCTGTGTGTCTGCAGCAGTGTGTGTGCGTGTAGTTGTGTGTCTGCATCAGTGTGTGTGTGTGTGTGTGTGTGTGTCTGCAGCAGTGTGTGTGTGTGTGTGTGTAGTTGTGTGTCTGTGTGTCTGCAGCAGTGTGTGGGTGTGTGTGTGTGTGTGTGTGTAGTTGTGTGTCTGTGTGTCTGCATCAGTGTGTGTGTGTGTGTGTGTAGTTGTGTGTCTGCGTGTCTGCAGCAGTGTGTGGGTGTGTGTGTAGTTGTGTGTCTGTGTGTCTGCAGCAGTGTGTGTGTGTGTGTGTAGTTGTGTGTCTGTGTGTCTGCAGCAGTGTGTGGGTGTGTGTGTGTAGTTGTGTGTCTGCAGCAGTGTGTGGGTGTGTGTGTGTGTGTGTATAGTTGTGTGTCTGTGTGTCTGCAGCAGTGTGTGGGTGTGTGGGATTCTCATCAGTAGCAGTAGAGGCTGCCTCGGCTCCCCTGTCCACCGTGACTAAGACTGCAACACTCTGCACCATTATGCTCCGCTCTGCTACACCTTGAGCCTCATAGAGCTGTTAGAGATCCAAACACAGGATCTATCACCTGGTCTAGCTGGCTACTCAGTCATTTTCAGCCTTGTTCACCTCCTGGAGACTTCTCATATAACTCACAATATTGAACTAACTTGTTACAGTATTAGTAATTCTGAACACAGCTGACATTGAGATTAACTTAATCATTAATTACTGACCAAGTCTGACCTCCCTGTATCTTCAGACAACTGTTGTGACAGAGGTAGATTACTAGACTGATTCTTGAGTTATTTTTCAGTAAATCTGTTTGCTCCCAAGAAGGGAAAGCTCCCTAAATGCACGGTATCTCCTTTGCTTTGAGGTTAGTGATGTTTGAGCTTATACTGTGACAAAGCAGAATTTCTAAGAGGGGCTTTTTGAGAAATCAATTTACAAAAGACAGAAATGCCAAAAGGCTTTTACAAGTCAAGTGCCTCAAGGTCAGACACTGACAATATCAGGCGTGGCTTAAACACAAACCCATCCTGTCAATATTATACTGTAATGAGTCAACTGGCTGTGATGACAAACAGCTTCTACCCACGTCGACACTTGAGTCGTAACAAAAGTTAACTGTAAGAGCTGAGTGGCATGGGTGCAGAGAAGAGGAGCTGTTTAGCTGCTAGAGAACAGAGACACAGAGACCCAGGCTGCATGGCCCCGAGGGGAGAGAGGAGAGGAGGCTGAGCTGGGGAGAGAGTGGAGGGGGCTGGGGAGAGGTTAGAGGAGACTGGGGAGAGGTTAGAGGAGACTGGGGAGAGGTTAGAGGAGACTGGGGAGAGGTTAGAGGAGACTGGGGAGAGGTTAGAGGAGACTGGGGAGAGGTTAGAGGAGACTGGGGAGAGGTTAGAGGAGGCTGGGGAGAGGTTAGAGGAGACTGGGGAGAGGTTAGAGGAGACTGGAGAGAGGTTAGAGGAGGCTGGGGAGAGGTTAGAGGAGACTGGGGAGAGGTTAGAGGAGGCTGGGGAGAGGTTAGAGGAGGCTGGGGAGATGTTAGAGGAGACTGGAAGAAGGTTAGAGGAGACTGGGGAGAGGTTAGAGGAGGCTGGGGAGAGGTTAGATGAGACTGGGGTGGGGGCAGAGTGGGGGGTGGGGGACTTACATGCGTGGGCAGGTAGAGGTCATAGGGTGTCCCTGAGTCAACGTCGATGGCGTGGAAGCCCGACAGGGAGCCGTAGATGACTTTAAGTCTCTGTCCATCCTCCACCGTCAGGTCCACGGACAGAGGCCTCTGGGGGAGCGAGCCGAACGACTGGACCGGACACACACAACAAGGACAGACATGAGAGAGTCAACATGTCATAACCCTACATACAGTAAATCATACTGTATGTAAGGCCAGGAGTATAACCAGGGGCCATAGTTGTTCCAGGTCAAGACACAGGGCCAGGAGTATAACCAGGGCCAGAGTTGTTCCTGTTCAAGACACAGGGCCAGGAGTATAGTCTATAACCAGGGGCCAGAGTTGTTCCTGGTCAAGACACAGGGCCAGGAGTATAGTCTATAACCAGGGGCCAGAGTTGTTCCTGGTCAAGACACAGGGCCAGGAGTATAGTCTATAACCAGGGGCCAGAGTTGTTCCTGGTCAAGACACAGGGCCAGGAGTATAGTCTATAACCAGGGGCCAGAGTTGTTCCTGGTCAAGACACAGGGCCAGGAGTATAGTCTAATACCAGGGGCCAGAGTTGTTCCTGGTCAAGACACAGGGCCAGGAGTATAGTCTAATACCAGGGGCCAGAGTTGTTCCTGGTCAAGACACAGGGCCAGGAGTATAGTCTAATACCAGGGGCCAGAGTTGTTCCTGGTCAAGACACAGGGCCAGGAGTATAGTCTAATACCAGGGGCCAGAGTTGTTCCTGGTCAAGACACAGGGCCAGTAGTTAGTAGTGAATAGTGATGACACTAGGAGCTAACCCATAGGGACTGCTGGGGTTAGTCTATTTAATGTCTTTGATGTTCTCTGTGCAGTGAGTAGAAAGAGTTCAAACATGTTCATCACAAAGAGATGTGTTAGAACTAGAGCAAGCCACTGAGGAGGGTTCAGAACTAGGACAATGTTGTCAAGGTGACCTTAATAGCATCACACACTCTTTTTGTTTATCATTAGAGTAGATTCAAAATGAAAGGACAATGTAAGAAGACAAGTGGAAGTTTGTGTTGACCTGATGCACCATTAATAATATCATATCCCACCACTCCATACATATTTGATTTGAGCCTGACCTTGAAAGCCATGAACTTGTGGTAAGGTTTGGGAGCCCATGCGTACACCTCCACAGCATTCTTCAAGGCAATCACCAGGAACTTAATCTTCTCATATCGAACTGAAATTGCATGTAACAAAAAGCAGGGATTTTCAATGATTAGGGATTTCTCTCATACTGGAAACAGAGCAAGATAAAGGCTTACACTACATCAGTCTGTAATACTAACGTGTTAGTAGTCTTGAACTAATGATCATTAGACAATCTCAACAGAGGTTTTTGGTTGCATCCCAAATGGCACCCTATTCCCTATATAGTGCACTACTTTTGGGATGCAACTCTTCTGATAACTAAGTTTTGAAAGGCCAGAAGCCCATTGCCTTTCACTGAGGCACTAGCAGCATGCCTCTCACTATGAGAAACAATACTGAGGAGAGTGCTGGGAAGGACAGTGTGTGCCTCACTATGACATCATATCCTTCCTGGGTTGGAGTCCCTGAGATGTCCTCACTTTGTCAACACTGTAACTAACAGCAGGAAGAGTCACAGGAAAGAGAGGCTCACATTTGCTGAGCTCAACACTACACACTGACACAGTCATTCACTCACACCCATTTCACATGCACCCATTCTATTTCTCTCACACACACACACAATCACATATTGTGCTCTAATGGAGTCAGACACTGAGATAATAGATACATCTTCAAATCGTTTTTTTTTTTGTATTATACTCATTGCTTTCTGTGTATCACAACAAAGACCTTTGATAAGCAGTAATGTGTCAACGGTTTTAACATTGTTCATACAGATCGTGACTATAAGGTTCTATCTGTGCAAAGCATAGTTCTGAGATATTGAGCATCAAAGTTTTCACATCACAGAACTGTTTTGTTGTGAATTCTTCTTTCATAACCCATTAAGGTCCTCACCTTAAATGTATCTAAAGTGCAGAGTATCAACATCCTGAGACATTTGTAAATCTGTTTTTTTAGGGGGCTGCAATCGCAGATAGAACCTTATGGTTCTTAAATGTCAATCTCAAAAATCGAACTTCACAGACATATGAAGAACCATCTAAAGATCTATTATATGTGATGAACAAATTTTTGGCAGAAATTTAATTTTATAACCTTATAGTCCCAAGGTCTCGAGATGTAGGATCTTAATTTGATCACCCTGTTGCAGGAGAACTTTCCTGCAATGCAGGAAATATAACACTGTATTTAAGATAGAAAAAGGCTTCTGAAGTTTGTAATTTCCACTTTGACATTTCAGACCCTGACAAAATATGTATCAACCCCTACAAAAATGTCCATTAATTATAACCCACATAATAATTCACATTTCCTGTTGCTGCAGGATTATTTTCCTTCTGTAGTAAACTGGCTCAAATTAAGATCCAACATCTGTACAGCCCTGTCATGCAATAAAATGTAAGATTGATGCAACAAATCAGTAGCTCAGTTGGTAGAGCATGGCGCTTGCAACGCTAGGGTTATGGGTTCGATTCTCACGGGGGGCCAGTATGAAAAATGTATGCACTCACTAACTGTAAGTCGCTCTGGATAAGAGCATCTGCTAAATGACTAAAATGTAAAATGTAGTAATGCCATCATGATCTGAGGCCAGGTAGGTATACTCACCGACTTTGTAGTGCACACATCCTTCTAGGTCCCCTACAGAGGTCCAGCCCTGCCTCTTCTCCACCTCTGGGTCGTTCCGAAGGATCTTGTTCCGCAGCCACGACAGGTAGTACAACCTCAGCTTGTTCTTTTTACCTGACAGACGAGATAGTGATGGGGTTTAGAGGACGACAAAGTTGGCTGTAAAAGGTGCAAAAAACATTTGAAGACTGACTATTTGGTGTGTGCCTATCTCTGTGTGTGTGAGCGTATATGCGGTACTGTATATTTTTGTGTATGGTAGCACTACACTAACTACCTGAGATGGTGATGAGCACGTTGAGGCCCTCCAGAACGTCCATCTGTAGGAAGCGTCTCCTGCTGATCAGAGAGTAGACCTTCCCCTGACCGCTCCTGTCCAGCAGCCACAGACCATTCTCTGTCCCCACCAGCAGGTTCACACCTGGACCAACACACCACTGTGTTAGCCTCAACATCACAAGCCTCAGCAAGAATAGTCCCCATCCCAAATGGCACCCTATTCCCTGTATAGTGCACTACTTTTGACCAGAGCCCTATGGGACCTGGTCATAAGAAGTGTACTATATAGGATATAGGGTGCAATTTGAGACACAGGCATACTATACTATACATAAAATATGGCCATTCCCAAATTGACCTCTATTGCTAATACACTCTAGACACCATTGTAAGATAGAGCTATTATCATATTACGGTAATACCTATCCAATCCTGTCAGATCGACAATAAGTGTCTTGGGATAGGGTTTAGGAGCAGATTGGGTGTTAATCTCAATGCTATTATAAAGGTGCATTTCTAGGGGATAGGGGCTAGGGGTCAACAGGGTGCTAAACTGTTGCTTACCCCACAGGCCAGCACAGAGGATCTCGGTGTTGAACTTCTTCTTGTACTTGCGGATCTCGGGGGTGTCACTCTGGGGTCTGATGTTGGTGGGGTTCACATTGACCACGGAGCCCTTCCTGTAGCCCTCTCTCCTGATTGGCTCCTGATTAGCAAGCGGCTTGCCACTGGCTGGAGAGGGAAAAAACCCCAATAAGAACCAATATTGTTACTTAAAACCATGGCCTGTAATAGCGACATCTGGTATCTGATTTGATATTAAACATGTACAGGAGAAAACCATATATGACAGAATACCTCCCTTCTATTATACAGTACGCTAACATATAAACATACATTGAATGAGATTTATGTTAAGATGGTCCTTTTTATAGACCAAATCATCCTCTCCGCCACAACAAATTAATTCAGACACAGCCTATTCACAATGATATTGGGCTGGGTGCTGATTGGGGAAACTTGCTGAATGATCAGAGAAATTATAGTCAAAGTTTTTATTTTAGGATATTTACAGAAAAAGAAGTCCTGGATGCTTTGCTAGCAATAGACGACAAGAAATCCACAGGGGCCGACCAATTGAATTCCGGTCTGCTTAAGGACTCTATTTTAACAAACCTAACGCAATGGACAACCTAAGCACTGGCGGTAGCGCTATAGGTTCGGGGGGGTGTCAGAAATACTTTTGCTATTTTCACAACCACAATTATCAGCGCAGTTGCTGCCGTTGGTGCGAAAGGGCTGGGGTTTGATGAATAAACAAGTTGTGGGTGAGTCGAGGCTTAGCCCCTCACTGGCCAATCAGAACATGCTCCATGGCTAAATATGTGGTTGCTTCAAGTTGTGTATTTACGGTCTTTGCCTTGGAATCAACACCAATTCCAATGTTAGTCCGTTATAGTTTGTTATCCAGCTTACAGAAACTAAATAACAAAATGTAGACCTATCCCATCTTTGCTAAATATGTTAACTTGAGTCTATTTGCAGGCAACATTGTTCTAAGTAATTTCATGGCTTCAATGTGAAAATATACAGTATACATAACACACTGATAGAGGCCTACTGTAAATAACATGGCTGATTATGGCTGAGCATGGACATGCCAAATGCTCTCAATAAGCAAGATTCATTTCATTATTGACAAGACCTAAAAAGAGAGCGAATAATTCAATTAAAATTCTAAACAAAACAACTTGTTTTAAATAGGCTATGTCTAAATACACTTACATGCAGCATAATTGCTTCCTGTGGGCATATAATATTAAAACTATGCAGAATATGGAGGGTTTTACGCACATCCAAACTTTTCACAGTAGCTGGACAAAGATCCAATATAAAGAGAATGGAGAATGTCCACTCAACGTTATACTGCTCCCAAATAGAATGTTTTATATACATTTTGGAACCATCTTACAGATCACATTCACACTTCTCCAGAAGATGCATTGGACAGTGAATCATTCTAAAAAGTTTAGTTCAACGAAAAACAAGCAATCTATTTTTTTTTTTTACAACAATAAATATATGTCAATTGTAATGATTTCATAAAATAGGCAGCATAAAACAAAGACAACGCATTGCTGCTGAACCAGCCTTCATTATAGTAGGCCTAGGGTAAGGGTAGCCTACGGAGGGCTTGGGTTTAAAAAATATGAAACGGAAAATAAACAATTGTTACAGGCAAATAACTTCTAAATACGAGGTTCACCGGTATTCACAGAGGTTCTCATCTCTCGTTTCATGATGGGTATAGACACATGTAGCCTACATCATGGAGGGGGTTTTACGCACCTCCAAACCATGGCTAAAATAATGTGGGACTGCCTACAATCCATAGATAAAAAGGGAATGTCCGCTCACTGTTTTGCTCCTCTCAAACTTGATATTTTAATAAAGTTTTGGTGATCAAGATTTATTGCCAAGTGGTCTCACAAGCCAAACACTTTATCAATGGTCGTGACTAGCCTACTTGATTACATTGTGCAGGACAAAAAAGAAAACAGACTTCATTGAGAGGAGGGGAGGCTATGTTTAGTTTTAAAATCAAATCAAATGTAAATTTTACATGTAAATGTAAAAATACTTTAAAGTACTACTTAATTAGTTTTTGGGGGGTATCTGTACTTTACTTTACTATTTATAGTTTTGACAACTTTTACTTCACTACATTCCTAAAGAAAATAATGTACTTTCTACTCCATACATTTCCCTGACACCCAAAAGTAATCATTACATTTTGAATGGCTAGCAGGACAGGAAAATTGTCTGAGTGTTGGATTGTGCCCCTGGCTATCCGTAAATAAAAAAACTAGAAAATGGTTCCGTCTGGTTTGCTTAATATAGGGAATTTGAAATGATTTATACTTTTACTTTTAATACTTAAGTATATTTTAGCAATTACATTTACTTTTGATAATTAAGTATATTTAAAACCAAATACTTTTATACTTTTACTCAAGTAATATTTTACTGGGTGACTTTCACTTTTACTTGAGTAATTTTCTATTTAGGTATCTTTACTTTTAGTCAAGTATGACAATTGGGTACTTTTTTCCCCCACCACTGCGAAATGGGTAAAAAGCATTAGTGTTTTATGTTTCTAAATACGAAGTATAAAGGCACCAAATCACATCTTGTTCCATGCAGCGCTCGACGTCGCCCGTCTACTAACCACCGGCCCTGGCAACCATTATTACGCACACCTGGACTTCATCATCACCTTGATTACCTTTATTTAACCCTCAGTAGCCTCAGTCATCAGGCAGTATTGGTTTGTTTTTGATTCACGGTCTATACACTTCTCTTGTTTTGTTTATCTTTTTTCATTATTAAACTCACCTTCTGCACCTGCTTCTTGACTCCCGGCGTATACGTAACAGCAGTGTGTGTCACGGCTGGATAGGCTACGTTTCCGCTGTCATGCCATAATCAACTGCGTTAGCGCTAAAATCAGCTTTTGGTTGGTCTTAAATATCCGTACCAGCGCTGCCTGAAAATAGAGCCCTCAGTGCGCAGCACCCATCACTGTTGGCACCCACATGTTTTATTTAACATCATTATCAGAAAATATTCCAAAAGTATGGAAATCAGCTTTTGTGCTGCCACTCCATAAGGGCGGGTATAGTAGTGATCTTAACAATTATCACCCCGTTTCAAGGCTTCCTTGTCTAGCTAAGATTCATGAATCCTTGGTATATGTACAACTTTGCTGTTTTTTATCTGAGAAATATATTTTGAATGTAAACCAATCAGGGTTTAGCCCTGGGCATGTCACTATTACAGTAACCACCATAGTTGTTAATGATCTTGTCAATGCCTTAGATACTAAAATGAAATGTGCTGCTTTGTTTGTGGACCTGCCAAAAGCTTTTGATACTGTTGATCATGCTATTTTATTTTATTGAATAAGTTGTCCTTGATAGGCCTGAGCTCTGTTGCCTGCTCATGGTTTCATGATTATCTTAGTGATAGAACTCAGGCCATCGTGATTGATGGGGTTAAGTCTGAATTTATTGAAGTATATAAAGGTGTACCACAGGGGTCGATTTTGGGACCTGTTCTCTTCACTATATTTAAACACCTTTGGTCAATCTGTAAACAATTGTAAACTGTAAATCTATATGCGGATGATACTATTATGTATGCTATTGCCCCAACTGTTGATCTGGCTGTGTAAAACTACAGTTAGATTTTATAGCTATGCAGGAATCCCTTGCTGATTTAAAACTGGTGCTTAATACCTGCAAAACGAAATACATGTTGTTTTTAAACTCTCACTGAGGTTAAGATTAACTACATGTTCTGTCACGTTTGTTGAATGACGGGTCAGACCAAGGCGCAGTATGATATACGTACATGTTTATTTTACTCATAAACACACGACAAAACAACAACCGAAATGAAACGAATCCGCCCTTTCACGGCCTCCCGCTGCCTCGTCGTCCACACCGTGTGCCCCCCCCCAACATTTTCTTGGGGTTGCCTCTCTGGTCTCCGTTGTCGGCACTGTTGGTGCCGTTTCTCCTCTCCTACCCGGGCTTCCTCCTTCATCGCCTTCCGATAACGGACGGCCTCCTCCTCTGTAGTTCTCCCCCAACCGAGGAGGACATCTACTAATGTAACCTCCTGTTGAGTCCCAGGCGTTTGCTCCTTCTCGGCACGCTGCTTGGTCCTTGTTTGGTGGGATCTTCTGTCACGTTCGTTGAATGACGGGTCAGACCAAGGCGCAGCGTGATATACGTACATGTTTATTTTACTCATAAACACACGACAAAACAACAACCGAAACGAAACGTGAAGTCCAAGGTAGAATTCACAACATACCTTACAAGGAACAAGATCCCACAACTAGACAGTGCCAATAGGCTGCCTAAGTATGGTCCCCAATCAGAGACAACGAGCGACAGCTGCCTCTGATTGGGAACCACACCGGCCAACATAGACCTATACATACTAGATGCCACACATAGAAAAAGCACAACAAGGAATATACACACCCTGACTCAACATATAAGCGTCCCCTGAGTCAGGGCGAGACATGTTCACTCAGTAGATGGTTCTCCAATCGAACATGTTCCTGCATATAAATACTTAGGCCCTACATTACTCCCTTTTTGTTTTCATAAACCTCCGTCTTATCTAACTTTGCTGTTGAAGTATAGACACCTGAGTTGCCTAACCCATTCACAGGATTGGTTAACTCTTGAGGTTCCTAGGGTCTCCACCGAGCTAGGTAAATCTGCTTTTAGTTTTAATGCACCATATTGGTGGAACAAAATTCAAAATACATTTTATCTTGATGTTCTGGTGCCGTTCGGGTGATTTAAAGTATTGATTGGTGTCACGACTTCCTCCGAAGCTGCCTCCCCTCCTTGTTCGGGCAGGCATCAGCGTAACTGTGTACTACTGAATAAACTCTGTATTCTGTGATTTACCCTCTTGCGCCTGACTCCTTCAAATCACACTCTCACAGAATCACCCACCCGCTATGGAGTCAGCGGGAAAGGAGCATATGCCTGGAGTCGTGGCACGGGTCCAGGAGCATTCAACGATGCTAGCCAGCTTGGGAGAAGCGATGGATCGGGTTCTTCAGGTCGTCCAACACCTGGGGAGGAGAGGACCCGATCTGTCGAGACCAACTGGACAACCGGATCCAGCCACCCACACCCCAGCACCCAGAGGGATCCATATATCCCAACCACGGGAGTTCGACGGGACAGCTGCTCTCTGCCAAGGATTCCTCCTCCAATTGGAGCTCTACTTCTCCAGCATCAGGCCGGCCCCATCGGAGTGGGAGAAGGTGTCCGCCCTCGTCTCATGCCTCTCGGGGAAAGCCCTGGAGTGGGCCAACGCGGTCTGGAACGAAGGAGGAGCCGCGTTGGAGAACTACGGGGAGTTCGCTCTCCTCTTTCGGGCTGTCTTCGATCACCCGCCCGAAGGTCGAGAGGCGGGCGAGCGGCTGGTCCACCCGAGGCAGGGGACGAGGACTGCGCAGGACTTCGCCTTGGAGTTTCTGACTCTTGCAGCTGGGTCCGGGTGGAACGAGCGGACCCTTATCGACCATTTCCGGTGCCATCTGCGGGAGGACGTCCGACGGGAGCTAGCCTGCCGGGACACCATGTTGTCCTTCACGCAACTGGTGGACATGGCCATCCGTTTCAACAACCTGCTGGCAGCCAGAGGATGTCCTGGAAGAGGTCTGCCCGTTCCCACCCTGGCCGACTCGGATCCCGAGCTGATGGAGCTGGGTGGAACCGCTATCCGAGAGAGCGGAGGACGACAGCGCCTGTGTCACTCTGGTGGCATGAAGGGACATTACACCACACGTTGTCGTCAGCGCTCTTTTGGGTCTAGAGGCGGCAGACAGGGCACTCTCGCATCACCCCAGGTATCGAACACCCACACTCGTTCAGAGCCCTCTGCTGCGCACTGTACCCTACCCATCTACTTTCCTGATCACATGGTAGTTCCCCAGTGTAAGGCGCTAGTCGATTCAGGCGCAGCTGGGAACTTTATGGACAGGGAATTCTCACACAGTCTAGGCATTTAATTGGTTCCCCTATCCATTCCACTCCCCATCAGAGCACTTGATAGTCAACCATTAGGGTCAGGGTTTGTTAGGGAAGTTACAGCACCAGTCACCATGATTACCCACGAGACTCATTGCGAGCAAGTCACTTTTTATTATTATTGAGTCTTCTGCTTTCCCTGTGGTATTAGGTATCCCTTGGTTAGCACTCCACAACCCCACCTTCTCATGGCCGCAGAGGGTTCTCACGGGGTGGTCGCAAGAGTGTCAGGGTAGGTGTCTAGGTGTTTCCGTTGGTGCAACCATGGTGGAAAGTCCTGACAGTGCCTCCACGTGCGCATTCCCGCTGAATACCTCGATTTGGCACACGCATTTTCTAAAACGCAGGCGACTAAGTTACCACCTCACCGGGCGGGGGATTGTGCGATAAACCAAACAGGTAGACGCTGTGCCTCCCAGGAGTCATGTGTATCCCCTGTCGCAGGCTGAAACGGAGGCTATGGAAACATACGTCACCGAGTCCCTGCGCCAGAGGTATATACGTCCCTCCACTTCACCCGCCTCCTCAAGTTTCTTCTTTGTGAAGAAGAAAGACGGCAGTCTGCACCCTTGCATTGATTATCGACCACTGAACAAAGAGACGATAAGATTCAGTTATCCTCTCCCCCTCATTCCGTCAGTGATCGAGCTCATGCATGGGGCGCGCTTCTTCACCAAATTAGATCTCAGGAGTGCGTACAACCTGGTGCGTGTCCGAGAGGGGGATGAGTGGAAGACAGCATTCAGCACAACCACGGGGCATTATGAATACCTGGTGATGCCCTACGGTTTGATGAATGCTCCATCCGTCTTCCAGTCCTTTGTGAACAAGGTGTTTCGGGACATGCTTGGACGCGGTGTAGTGGTATACATCGATGACATTCTGGTGTATTCCGCTACGCGCGCTGAGCATGTGTCCCTGGTTCGCAAAGTGCTGGCCCGACTGTTGGAAAATGACCTTTATGCCAAGGAAGAGAAGTGTATGTTTTTCCAGCAGTCCATCTCCTTCCTCGGATACCGCATTACCACCTCAGGTGTGGAGATGGAGGGAGATCGCATTTCAGCCGTGCGTAATTGGCCAACTCCCACCACGGTTAAGGAGGTGCAGCGCTTTCTTGGCTTCGCCAACTTCTATCGGAGGTTTATCCGGGGCTTTTGCAAGGTCACAGCTCCCATTACCTCTCTGTTGAAGGGTGGGCCGTCCCGGCTCCGCTGGTCTGCTGAGGCTGACCGGGCCTTTAGTAAACTGAGGGGTCTGTTCACCTTAGCCCCAGTACAGGCCCACCCCGATCCATCACTACCATTCGTTATGGAGGTGGATGTGTCCGAGGTAGGGATAGGCGCTGTCCTATCTCAACGCCCAGGCACGGCACCCAAGCTCTGCCCCTGTGCCTTCTTCTCTAAGAAGCTCAGCCCGGCGGAGCAGAACTACGACATTGGTGATCTGGAGCTGTTGGCTGTTGTCCGAGCCCTGGCCGTGTGAAGGCATTGGCTCGAAGGCGAAACACCCTTTCCTCGTCTGGAAGGACCACCGTAAACTGGAGTACATCTGGGCAGCGAGGAGGCTGAATCCTCGACAGGCCAGGTGGGCCCCATTCTTCACCCAGTTTGATTT
Organism: Coregonus clupeaformis; assembly: GCF_020615455.1. Classification (NCBI taxonomy): domain Eukaryota; kingdom Metazoa; phylum Chordata; class Actinopteri; order Salmoniformes; family Salmonidae; genus Coregonus; species Coregonus clupeaformis. Next base: position 6,063,710 of record NC_059193.1, read on the forward strand.
TACACTGTCATACATCCCGGGTATGAAGAACGTGAAGGCAGACGCATTGTCACAGCTGTATGACACAGAGGAGAGGCCCAGAGACAACATCCCCATACTCCCGGCCTCCTGCATTGTGGCGCCGGTAGTATGGGCGATGGACGCGGATATAGAGCAGGCGTTACGCACAGATCCATCTCCACCTCAGTGTCCAGCTGGGCTGCAGTACGTGCCTGCTCTTATCCGTGATCGTCTGATCTACTAGGCACACACGTCACCACCCTCTGGTCACCCAGGTATCGGTCATACAGTGCGCTGCCTGACCGGAAAGTACTAGGTGGCCTACCTTGGCTAAGGACGTGAGGGTGTATGTCTCCTCCTGCTCGGTGTGCGCCCAGAGTAAGGCACCTAGGCACCTCCCAGTGGGTAAGTTACAACCTTTACCAGTTCCACAACGATCATGGTCTCACATGAGTGTTGAATTCCTGACTGATCTTCCCCTCTCCCAAGGTAACACCACCATCCTGGTCGTTGTGGACCGCTTTTCCAAGGCCTGCCGCCTCCTTCCTATGCCCGGTCTCCCCACGGCCCTGTAAACCGCAGAGGCCCTGTTTACACGCGTCTTCCGGAACTACGGGGTACCAGAGGATATCGTGTCTGACCGAGGTCCCCAGTTCACATCCAAGGTCTGGAAGGCGTTCATGGAACGTCTGGGGGTCTCGGTCAGCCTGACCTCTGGTTTCCACCCCAAGTCTAATGGGCAGGTGGAACGGGTAAATCAGGATGTGGGTAGGTTCCTGCGGTCCTACTGCCAGGACCGGCCAGGGGAGTGGTCAGTGTTCTTGCCATGGGCTGAATATGCCCAGAACTCTCTCCGGCACTCCTCCACTAACCTAACGCCATTCCAATGTGTTTTAGGTTACCAACCGGTTCTGGCACCCGTGGCACCAGAGCCAGACCGAGGCTCCTGTGGTGGATGACTGGTTTCGGCGCACGGAGGAGAAGGGCGCCGTGCATCGTCAGAAGGCCAACGCTGACCACCACCGCAGTGAGGCCCCGGTCTTTGTACCGGGTGATCGGGTCTGGCTCTCGACCCGGAATCTGCCCCTCCGCCTGCCCTGCCGGAAGCTGAGCCCGCGGTTTGTGGGGCCGTTCAAAGTCCTGAGGAGAATCAACGAGGTCACCTATAGGTTATTACTTCCCCCTGATTACTGTATTAACCCCTCGTTTCATGTGTCTCTCCTCAGGCCGGAGGTGGCTGGTCCGCTCCAGGACTCTGAGGTGCGGGAGGTCCCTCCTCCTCCTCTGGACACCAAGGGGGCCCCGGTGTACTTCGTCCATTCCATCTTGGATTCGAGGCGTTGGGTGGGGGGCCTTCAGTACCTCGTGGAATGTGAGGGGTACGGTTCGGAGGAACGGTGCTGGGTCCCGGTGAGGGATATCCTCGATCCCTCCCTGTTGCGAGATTTCCACCGTCGCCATCCGGCTCGCCCTGCTCCGTGTCCTCCTTGCCGTCCCTGAGGCCGGGGTGGGCGCGCTGCTGGAGCTGTGCGTCAAGGGGGGTGGGTACTGTCACGACTTCCTCCGAAGCTGCCTCCCCTCCTTGTTTGGGCAAGCACCGGCCTTCTAGCCACTGCCGCTCCATATCTCATCATTCCAATTGTCTTGTCTTGTCAATTACACACAAAATAGAACTTTTTGGTAAAAACTCAACTCGTTGTGTTTGGAGGACAAAGAATGCTGAGTTGCATCCAAAGAACACCATACCTACTGTGAAGCATGGGGGTGGAAACATCATGCTTTGGAGCTGTTTTTTTGCAAAGGGACCAGGACGACTGATCCGTGTAAAGGAAAGAATGAATGGGGCCATGTATCGTGAGATTTTGAGTGAAAACCTCCTTCCATCAGCAAGGGCATTGAAGATGAAACGTGGCTGGGTCTTTCAGCATGACAATGATCCCAAACACACCGCCCGGGCAACGAAGGAGTGGCTTCGTAAGAAGCATTTCAAGGTCCTGGAGTGGCCTAGCCAGTCTCCAGATCTCAACCCCATAGAAAATCTTTGGAGGGAGTTGAAAGTCTGTGTTGTCCAGCGACAGCCCCAAAACATCACTGCTCTAGAGGAGATCTGCATGGAGGAATGGGCCAAAATACCAGCAACAGTGTGTGAAAACCTTGTGAAGACTACAGAAAACGTTTGACCTGTGTCATTGCCAACAAAGGGTATATAACAAAGTATTGAGAAACTTTTGTTATTGACCAAATACTTATTTTCCACCATAATTTGCAAATAAATTCATTAAAAATCCTACAATGTGATTTTCTGGAATTCTTTTTGTCATTTTGTCTGTCATAGTTGACGTGTACCTATGATGAAAATTACAGGCCTCTCTCATCTTTTTAAGTGGGAGAACTTGCACAATTGGTGGCTGACTAAATACATTTTTTCCCCACTGTATATATATATATATATATATATATATATATATATATATATATATATGTAAATGTAATATTTCTGTGTTGTATTTTTAATACATTTGGAAAACAAATCAAAAAAACTGTTTTTGCTTTGTCATTATGGGGTATTGTGTGTAGATTGATGAGGGAAAAAAACGAATTAATCCATTTTAGAATAAGGCTGTAATGTAACAAAATGTGGAAAAAGTCAAGGGCTCTGAATACTTTCCGAATGCACTGTATATATAGTTGGGGTATAGTGTGTATATTTATGCTGCATATACAGGGCGCATTTGTAAAATAGACCTAGGTCTCAATATGTCTTCCCTGTAAAATAGACCTAGGTCTCAATATGTCTTCCCTGTAAAACAGACCTAGGTCTCAATATGTCTTCCCTGTAAAACAGACCTAGGTCTCAATATGTCTTCCCTGTAAAATAGACCTAGGTCTCAATATGTCTTCCCTGTAAAATAGACCTAGGTCTCAATATGTCTTCCCTGTAAAACAGACCTAGGTCTCAATATGTCTTCCCTGTAAAATAGACCTAGGTCTCAATATGTCTTCCCTGTAAAATAGACCTAGGTCTCAATATGTCTTCCCCTGTAAAATAGACCTAGGTCTCAATATGTCTTCCCTTAAAAATAGACCTAGGTCTCAATATGTCTTCCCTGTAAAACAGACCTAGGTCTCAATATGTCTTCCCTGTAAAATAGACCTAGGTCTCAATATGTCTTCCCTGTAAAATAGACCTAGGTCTCAATATGTCTTCCCTGTAAAATAGACCTAGGTCTCAATATGTCTTCCCTGTAAAACAGACCTAGGTCTCAATATGTCTTCCCTGTAAAACAGACCTAGGTCTCAATATGTCTTCCCTGTAAAATAGACCTAGGTCTCAATATGTCTTCCCTGTAAAATAGACCTAGGTCTCAATATGTCTTCCCTGTAAAATAGACCTAGGTCTCAATATGTCTTCCCTGTAAAAAAATACAATAAATGCAGTTTAGAGACCAGCCTAGCAGTGATTTACTAGAATGTCTGAGGGGCATTTCCTATGTAGCGTGGTGTGTGTTTGTGTGCGTGTACCATTGTGTGTGATTGTGTGTGTGTATGTATGGGTGTCTGTTGGCACTCACTGGGACTGTGGCCCACTGGGCTCTGAGGGGGAGAGATCTGCAGCAGCCTGTGTTCGATGAAGGGAGTGAAGGAGGAGGACAAGATGCTTTTCCCTGGAGGACTGTTTACAGGCTTCTGCAAATGCATCCAAAATCAGAATTCATATAAAAAAACAACATCAACAACAACAAATCTCAGATTTCCAGTAGGTTTGATATCAATCTTGAGATGGAATTGCACGTCTAAAACAGCTACGTCACCTCCCCCTAGTGGAGAAAGACACATTCACATCAAATAAAAACCCATTGATCCAAACCACTGCAGTCTATAAAGTATTACTCTTAAACATTCTATGACCTTCCGGAGAAGTCATAGCCTACTGTAACTAGACATTCAGCCTACAGAGAGTTTATAGCTACATGTGAACTCACGTCAGAATGTGGTCCTCGTCTGCTCAGAGACTGGGGGTAGATGACGTCATGCGGTCCGTGCTGCGCCAGGGGCTCATGGGCCGGGCTCTTCTGCAGGAGATCAGGGAGAAGGTAATTCTCATTGCATTCTGATCCTACAGCCATGGGCCTGTGTAGCGACTGGCCACTCTTAAGGCCTGATGCCATGCTGCTCTGCTAAGAGAAGATACACACAGTACAGCAAACTGCAGTATAATGCCTTGTTACTATTGCTTGCCTGCCTGTCTGACACGAGTCATGTAACTCTGTATTTACTGTGTCACAGCAGCACTTTGTGGAGGAACAATAGCAGCATCTACAAACACTGTCATATGGCAGGGAGGCATTGTATGGGTTTCCATGACACTAAGTGTCCAATGACAGCCAAGGAATTATTTAAAGTGAAGTGGGAGAGTTAAACAAGGATATCAAGCCCTGCTTACACCATGCCAAGTGGCATTGCATTCATCACTGGAGGTATAGGAGGCTCTGAGGGAGCTGTGGAAGAGCAGCATCATTACTGGAGGTGGAGGAGGCTCTGAGGGGGCTGTAGGAGAGCAGCATCATTACTGGAGGTGGAGGAGGCTCTGAGGGAGCTGAGGGAGAGCAGCATCATTACTGGAGGTGGAGGAGGCTCTGAGGGAGCTATGGGAGAGCAGCATCATTACTGGAGGTAGAGGAGGCTCTGAGGGGGCTGTGGGAGAGCAGCATCATTACTGGAGGAGGCTCTGCGGGAGCTGTGGGAGAGCAGCATCATTACTGGAGGTGGAGGAGGCTCTGCGGGAGCTGTGGGAGAGCAGCATAATTACTGGAGGTAGAGGAGGCTCTGAGGGGGCTATGGGAGAGCAGCATCATTACTGGAGGTGGAGGAGGCTCTGAGGGGGCTGTGGGAGAGCAGCATCATTACTGGAGGTAGAGGAGGCTCTGAGGGGGCTGTGGGAGAGCAGCATCATTACTGGAGGTAAAGGAGGCTCTGAGGGAGCTGTGGGAGAGCAGCATCATTACTGGAGGTAGATGAGGCACTGAGGGAGCTGTGGGAGAGCAGCATCATTACTGGAGGTAGAGGAGGCTCTGAGGGAGCTGTGGGAGAGCAGCATCATTACTGGAGGTGGAGGAGGCTCTGAGGTCCTGTGGGAGAGCAGCATCATTACTGGAGGTAGAGAAGGCTCTGAGGGAGCTGGGCTCTGCTCTGCTCCATGTACAGATCGAGGATCTTAATCTGAGCCAGTTTACTACAGCAGTAAAATAATCCTGCAGCAACAGGAAATGTAAATTATTATGTGGATTATAATTAATGGACATAAATACACTACAAGTTTTAAATGTCCTGCATTGCAGGAAAGTTATCCTGCAACATGGTGATCAAATTAAGATCCTACATCTGTATTAGTTAGTAGCATCCGCACCATGTGTTAGTTAGTATGCACAAAGTCCCTCTAGTGTTTGTCATGAAAATGACCCACACGGGACCGGTGACACGCCTGAGCTCAAGTGGCTCTGGATGCATCCCAAATGGCACCCTATTCCCTATTTAGCGCACTACCTTTGACCAGGGCCCAAAGCACTCTGGTCAAAAGTAGTGTACTATACAGGCCAGGGAGTAGGATGCCATTTTGGACACAACAGACTGATAGTATATTGATGTTGACGGCAGCCCTGCCAAGTCTGATGCATGCTGCTGCCTGTGTGAGCAAGTAATGAGATTTCACACTGGCTGCATCTGAACTGTCTGAACTCTGACTATGACCCACTTTACAAATCAGCAGAGTTCAGGGAAACCATGATGATGTGGCCGGTGACTCTTTACTTCATGAAAGCCCAATGTCTTGAAAACTTGACTACAGAAATGCAAAACATTTTGGGACTGTATCAACAGTGGACTAATGAAAAAAATACTAACATAGTTTTTGAGTGGATTTTCCCTTTAAGCAACCCATTACTCTGATGTAATGAAGCTGACTCTGTAGTATGAACCTGAATCGACAGACTATTCATCTGATTTCTGACTATACTATCCATAAAAAGCACAGAACATCATTCCATTCAATGTTAAGAGTTTGAAGAGGATTTGGTCTGACTTTTCATCAAGTACAGAATTAATATCAGTGACAAGTGAGCTGTGTTGGTAAGGAAGCAGCTGTGAGTGTACTTTTTCACTCCAAGATGTTCCAAAGAGGTTGTAGTGTATGGTTGAGGTGTGTATGTATACCGGGGTCTGTTTGAGATTATGGTGGGGCTGCAGGACTATCCCATCAGGGGCTCCTCGGAAGAACTTGCCTTTCCCATTACTCAACGGAGACCTGGAGAAACACAGACAACAGCAGTCTGAGAGGAGGGTTTTACTGGATAATGCTCTCGTTTTTTGGCTCAATATGTTTTTTTAAATGATCAAATAAAATCAATCAATAAATCAATCAAGGTGAACCCACCTGGTTTTCTCATCGTCATCACTACTCCCAACTTCATCGCTAGAAGAGGAGTACTCTGTTGCCTTGACAAACGGACTGAGATTGGACTTAAGCCCAGAGAAGTGGCCGAAACCCTGAGAGAAACACAGATAATCACATCAGAGATAAAACACCAGACATCAGGGACAGAACACCAGACATCAGGGACAGAACACCAGACATCAGGGATAGAACACCAGACATCAGGGACAGAACACCAGACATCAGGGACAGAACACCAGACATCAGGGACAGAACACCAGACATCAGGGATAGAACACCAGACATCAGGGATAGAACACCAGACATCAGGGACAGAACACCAGACATCAGGGATAGAACACCAGACATCAGGGATAGAACACCAGACATCAGGGACAGAACACCAGACATCAGGGATAGAACACCAGACATCAGGGATAGAACACCAGACATCAGGGACAGAACACCAGACATCAGGGACAGAACACCAGACATCAGGGACAGAACACCAGACATCAGGGATAGAACACCAGACATCAGGGATAGAACACCAGACATCAGGGATAGAACACCAGACATCAGGGATAGAACACCAGACATCAGGGATAGAACACCAGATATCAGGGACAGAACACCAGACATCAGGGACAGAACACCAGACATCAGGGACAGAATACCAGACATCAGGGATAGAACACCAGACATCAGGGATAGAACACCAGACATCAGGGACAGAACACCAGACATCAGGGATAGAACACCAGACATCAGGGACAGAACACCAGACATCAGGGACAGAACACCAGACATCAGGGACAGAACACCAGACATCAGGGACAGAACACCAGACATCAGGGACAGAACACCAGACATCAGGGATAGAACACCAGACATCAGGGACAGAACACCAGACATCAGGGACAGAACACCAGACATCAGGGACAGAACACCAGACATCAGGGATAGAACACCAGACATCAGGGACAGAACACCAGACATCAGGGACAGAACACCAGACATCAGGATAGAACACCAGACATCAGGGATAGAACACCAGACATCAGGGATAGAACACCAGACATCAGGGACAGAACACCAGACATCAGGGACAGAACACCAGACATCAGGGACAGAACACCAGACATCAGGGATAGAACACCAGACATCAGGGATAGAACACCAGACATCAGGGATAGAACACCAGACATCAGGGACAGAACACCAGACATCAGGGACAGAACACCAGACATCAGGGATAGAACACCAGATATCAGGGACAGAACACCAGACATCAGGGATAGAACACCAGACATCAGGGATAGAACACCAGACATCAGGGACAGAACACCAGACATCAGGGATAGAACACCAGACATCAGGGACAGAACACCAGACATCAGGGATAGAACACCAGACATCAGGGATAGAACACCAGACATCAGGGACAGAACACCAGACATCAGGGATAGAACACCAGACATCAGGGACAGAACACCAGACATCAGGGATAGAACACCAGACATCAGGGATAGAACACCAGACATCAGGGATAGAACACCAGACATCAGGGACAGAACACCAGACATCAGGGATAGAACACCAGACATCAGGGACAGAACACCAGACATCAGGGATAGAACACCAGACATCAGGGATAGAACACCAGACATCAGGGACAGAACACCCGACATCAGGGACAGAACACCCGACATCAGGGATAGAACACCAGACATCAGAGATAGAACATGACAACCAGCTAAATATTATTGAATAAAACACAATGACACTGTGTGTCCTCTGGAGGGAATCAGACAGGACAGGACTCCCATCTGTTGCCTTGTCCTCTGCTTCCCGTCGGAATGACCGGAATCTTAACTGGCATTCCTTCTCGGAATGGCATACTGTACCTCTAATCTCAAATTATTAGGCCTAGTCATAACATGCAATATTTGGTTTAGAACGGATAAGCAGGAATGATACACTATTTAGCCATAAAGATGAGCCAGGGGAGGAATTCCAGCATTCTTTTTTTTAAATGAAAGCAAAAACAGATGTGAGAGATGGTCATACGGATTCTCCACATTCACATCCAGAGCTAATCGGAATGGTCAGTTTCTTATGGTTTTGTTTTTCAAAACAGACAGTCACAAACAACAGTGACCGACATCTGAGAAACGTTGAGACGAGACCAACATGATGACCTTCAAGCTCGGTGTCCAAGTTGTAATGTGTACAGATGCAGGTATTTTCCAGAACCACAGGACAACGGGATCCAATAAAGAAAATAACAACTTGTCCCAACGACAACAATTATGATAATCATGGCTGAAAACGACATTATAAATCTGACGTGTAATAGATGTGGAATAGTGTTCTAGATGCTAGGATGGTGACAGAAGACAGATACTTACATGTTGCTGAAGTAGGGCTCCTGGAGAAATCTCCTTAGACTTCTTGTACTGCTGAAGACGGCTCTGCAGCAGAGGGCTCTCCAGCTTGAAGTAACCTGAAAGAGTCAAAAGACATGCTTCAAATCTCAAATCTCCCATCTAACTATGTTGTACACTCATGCTAAATATTACCAGAGCCATACAGATACTGTAGATACTATGTTACGGATTAAAGTTTTCAGTTGCCCCAAGACCTCAGTATGCTCCGTTAATATGATGAGCATCAGGATATATTGTAAGGGCTTCCTTGTTTTTCCTCTGGCTTACTTCCTGAAAGCTACAATGTTATGAACTTGTAAAGGAATATAAATGTCAAATTCATTATCATTTCTCTATTTGAGCTACTGCTCCAACTTCATGTACAGTATAGGATTCCTTTGGCATTTAAACAAAGACATGTTAGCACATTTATTTCCCATATTCCTGAACTGCTTTCTTAAAATTCCTCAGACAACCAATTGTGAAAAAGGGGAACTTTGAACATATTACCCAGTCTTTCTTTCTTTCTTTCTTTCTTTCTTTCTTTCTTTCTTTCTTTCTTTCTTTCTTTCTTTCTTTCTTTCTTTCTTTCTTTCTTTCTTTCTTTCTTTCTTTCTTTCTTTCTTTCTTTCTTTCTTTCTATCCAAAAGGCAGTCCTGAAAAAGGGACATTTCTTTTTTTGCTGAGTTTATATACACTACCGTTCAAAAGTTTGGGGTCACTTAGAAATGTCCTTGTTTTCGAAAGGTAAATTTTTTGTCCTTTAAAATAACATAAAATTGATCAGAAATACAGTGTAGACATTGTTAATGTTGTAAATGTAGCTGGAAACGGCTGATTTGTAATGGAATATCTACATAGGCAAAACACCAGTCTCAACGTCAACAGTAAAGAGACGACTCTGGGATGCTGACCTTCTAGGCAGAGTTGCAAAGAAAAAGCCATATCTCAGACTGCCCATCCTAATCTTTTATTTTTATTGGCCAGTCTGAGATATGGCTTTTTCTTTGCAACTCTGCCTAGAAGGTCAGCATCCCGGAGTCGCCTCTACACTGTTGACGTTGAGACTGGTGTTTTGTGGGTACTATTTAACGAAGCTACCAGTGGAGGACCTGTGAGGCGTCTGTTTCTCAAACTAGACACTCTAATGTATTTGTCCTCTTGCTCAGTTGTGCACCGGGGCCTCCCACTCCTCTTTCTATTCTGGTTAGAACCAGTTTGTGCTGTTCTGTGAAGGGAGTAGTACATAACGTTGTACGAGATCTTCAGTTTCTTGGCAATTTCTCGCATGGAATAGCCTTCATTTCTCAGAACAAGAATAGACCGACAAGTTTCAGAAGAAAGTTATTTGTTTCTGGTCATTTTGAGCCTGTAATCGATCCCACAATTGCTGATGCTCCAGATACTCAACTAGTCTCAAGAAGTCCAGTTTTATTGCATCTTTAATCAGCACAACAGTTTTCAGCTGTGCTAACATAATTGCAAAAGGATTTTCTAATGATCAATTAGCCTTTTAAAATTATAAACTTGGATTAGCAAACACAACGTGCCATTGGAACACAGGACTGATGGTTGCTGATAATGGGCCTCTGTACGCCTATGTCGATATTCCATTAAAAAAACAGCTGTTTCCAGCTACAATAGCCATTTACAACTTTAACAATGTCTACACTGTATTTATGATCACTTTGATGTTATTTTAATGGACAAAAAAATAGCCTTTCTTTCGAAAACAAGGACATTTCTAAGTGACCCCAAACTTTTGAACGGTAGTATATATATATATATATATATATATATATATATATACAGTGGGGAAAAAAAGTATTTAGTCAGCCACCAATTGTGCAAGTTCTCCCAATTAAAAAGATGAGAGAGGCCTGTAATTTTCATCATAGGTACACGTCAACTATGACAGACAAAATGAGAAATAAAAATCCAGAAAATCACATTGTAGGATTTTTTATGAATTTATTTGCAAATTATGGTGGAAAATAAGTATTTGGTCAATAACAAAAGTTTCTCAATACTTTGTTATATACCCTTTGTTGGCAATGACACAGGTCAAACGTTTTCTGTAAGTCTTCACAAGGTTTTCACACACTGTTGCTGGTATTTTGGCCCATTCCTCCATGCAGATCTCCTCTAGAGCAGTGATGTTTTGGGACTGTCGCTGGGCAACATGGACTTTCAACTCCCTCCAAAGATTTTCTATGGGATTGAGATCTGGAGACTGGCTAGGCCACTCCAGGACCTTGAAATGCTTCTTACGAAGCCACTCCTTCGTTGCCCGGGCAGGTAGCTTAGTGGTTAAGAGCGTTATGCCAGTAACCGAAAGGTCGCTGGTTCTAATCCCCAGAGCCGACTAGGTGAAGAATCTGTCGATGTGCCCTTGAGCAAGGCACTTAACCCTAATTGCTCATGTAAGTCGCTCTGGATAAGAGCGTCTGCTAAATGACTAAAATGTAATGTAAAATGAAAGACCCAGCCACGTTTCATCTTCAATGCCCTTGCTGATGGAAGGAGGTTTTCACTCAAAATCTCATGACACATGGCCCCATTCATTCTATCCTTTACACGGATCAGTCGTCCTGGTCCCTTTGCAGAAAAACAGCCCCAAAGCATGATGTTTCCACCCCCATGCTTCACAGTAGGTATGGTGTTCTTTGGATGCAACTCAGCATTCTTTGTCCTCCAAACACGACAAGTTGAGTTTTTACCAAAAAGTTCTATTTTGGTTTCATCTGACCATATGACATTCTCCCAATCCTCTTCTGGATCATCCAAATGCACTCTAGCAAACTTCAGACGGGCCTGGACATGTACTGGCTTAAGCAGGGGGACACGTCTGGCACTGCAGGATTTGAGTCCCTGGCGGCGTAGTGTGTTACTGATGGTAGGCTTTGTTACTTTGGTCCCAGCTCTCTGTAGGTCATTCACTAGGTCCCCCCGTGTGGTTCTGGGATTTTTGCTCACCGTTCTTGTGATCATTTTGACCCCACGGGGTGAGATCTTGCGTGGAGCCCCAGATCGAGGGAGATTATCAGTGGTCTTGTATGTCTTCCATTTCCTAATAATTGCTCCCACAGTTGATTTCTTCAAACCAAGCTGCTGCAGATTCAGTCTTCCCAGCCAGGTGCAGGTCTACAATTTTGTTTCTGGTGTCCTTTGACAGCTCTTTGGTCTTGGCCATAGTGGAGTTTGGAGTGTGACTGTTTGAGGTTGTGGACAGGTGTCTTTTATACTGATAACAAGTTCAAACAGGTGCCATTAATACAGGTAACGAGTGGAGGACAGAGGAGCCTCTTAAAGAAGAAGTTACAGGTCTGTGAGAGCCAGAAATCTTGCTTGTTTGTAGGTGACCAAATACTTATTTTCCACCATAATTTGCAAATAAATTCATAAAAAATCCTACAATGGGATTTTCTGGATTTTTTTCCCTCAATTTGTCTGTCATAGTTGACGTGTACCTATAATGAAAATTACAGGCCTCTCTCATCTTTTTAAGTGGGAGAACTTACACAATTGGTGGCTGACAAAAAATACTTTTTTTCCCCCACAGTACCAGTCAAAAGTTTGGACACACCTATTCATTCAAGGGTTTTTCTTTATTTTGACTATTTTCTACATTGTAGAATAATAGTGAAGACATCAAAACTATGAAATAACACATATGGAATCATGTAGTAACCAAAAAAGTGTTAAACAAATCAAAATATATTTTATATTTGAGATTCTTCAAATAGCCACCCTTTGCCTTGATGACAGCTTTGCACACTCTTGGCATTCTCTCAACCAGCTTCACCTGGAATGCTTTTCCAACAGTCTTGAAGGAGTTCCCACATATGCTGAGCATTTGTTGGCCGCTTTTCCTTCACTCTGCGGTCCAACTCATCCCAAATCATCTCAATTGGGTTGAGGTCGGAGGATTGTGGAGGCCAGTTCATCTGATGCAGCACTCCATCACTCTCCTTCTTGGTAAAGTTGCCCTTACACAGCCTGGAGGTGTGTTGGGTCATTGTCCTGTTGAAAAACAAATGATAGTCCCACTAAGCGCAAACCAGATGGGATGGCGTATCGCTGCAGAATGCTGTGGTAGCCATGCTGGTTAAGTGTGCCTTGAATTCTAAATAAATCCCAGACAGTGTCACCAGCAAAGCACCCCCACACCATAACACCTCCTCCACCAGGCTTTACAGTGGGAAATACACATGCGGAGATCATCCGCTTACCCACACCGTGTCTCACAAAGCCACGGCAGTTGGAACCAAAAATCTCAAATTTGGACTCCAGACCAAAGGACACATTTCCACCGGTCTAATGTCCATTGCTCGTGTTTCTTGGCCCAAGCAAGTCTCTTCTTCTTATTGGTGTCCTTTAGTAGTGGTTTCTTTACAGCAATTCGACCACGAAGGCCTGATTCACACAGTCTCCTCTTGTAACGATCCCGGCAGTCTGAGTCGGGTCCTGTCTGTGGACTAGTTTTTCTGCTCGTGATCTCCAGTTTCCCGAGGGTTCTGGAACGCTCCGGGGAGCTCTCTTGATTTCCGCACCTGCATCCCATCAGCAATCTGCACACCTGGTCCTGATCATCACCCTTCTTAGGCTCTGGCCTAACATCCATTCCCTGCCGGATCGTTAGCCATGAACAGTAGGTTTACCAGAGTATCAGTCGTAGAGCTTCTAGCGTTAGTTTTGTTGTTTTGCACTTTGTTGATTTGTTGTTTACTTACCTCCGTTTTGTTCCATCTGCAGTCACTCGTCCGGAACCTTCATCCAACCTCTGCCTGGTGGTCGGCGGCTGCCGAGCCATGATCGGATCAACCACTGCACCCCCAACAACTAATCAACGCCGCCGCTCTGTTCCTGGATTATTCAGCATCACTCTTGAACTTGTAAATAAACACTCACCTTCGTTTCAACTTACCTTGTCCTGGTCTGCTTCTGGGTTCTGGCTTTGTAACTCGTGACAGAAACGATCCGCCAGTAATGAACCCAGCGGACCTGGACTCTGTTCGCCATGCCATTACCCATCAGGAGAAGATGTTGGGCCATCATAGCACGGAGCTACAGGAGATCGCGTTGGCAGTTCGGAACCTTTCTACCGGTCTGGCGGAGGTCAGAACCAGCGCGAGTTTCCGGTGGAGGATCCACTACCGGTTTCACCCATCTCTGCCTGCCGCGTCTGGAGCGGTGTCCTTCCGTGAGCCCAAGGTTCCGACGCCGGATAAATATGAGGGGGAGCTGGGAAGATGCCGTTCTTTCCTTATGCAGTGTGGGTTAGTGTTCGATCTACAGCCCTACTCTTATGCCACAGACAAGGCTAGGATAGCCTTTGTGATTGAGTTGCTGCGTGGTCGAGCGCTGGAGTGGGCTTCAGCCGTTTGGGAACGACAAGACCCCTGCATGGCTTCTCATACCCGGGGTTCACGGCCGAGCTGAGGAAGCTTTTCGACCATTCCGTCCGAGGGAGGGACGCAGCTAGGCGCCTGTTTTCGCTTCACCAAGGAACTCGCAGCGTGGCCGACTTCGTGATCGAGTTCAAGACGTTGGCTGTGGAGAGTGGGTGGAATGAGGGAGTCTCTGCAAGCGGCCTTCTACCAGGGTCTGTCGGAGCAGCTCAAGGATGAGTTGATCTCCTATCCGGAGCCTAGTGACCTGGACAGCTTGGTAGCCTTGTCTATTCGGGTGGATAATCGAGTCCGAGAGCGAAGGAGGGAGAAGCAATGGGGTCCGTCCAATCGATCAGCTTCTCAGGTTCCAGTCGGGTCGGGGATTGGACCAGAATACGTCGATCATCGTCCACCACACAGGATTAGTGGAGAGGTCCTGTCTCCCGATTCGGAACCAATGCAAGTAGAGGCGGCACGGGTTAACCAAGGAGGAACGCCAACTCAGACGTAGGACTAACTGTTGCCTCTACTGTGGTGGTTCGGGACATTACCTCGCCACCTGTTCCCGGCGGTCGTCAAACTGCGCGGCTCGCTAAAGTTGGGAGGACTTTTTTAGCGAGCCAGTTTGACCTCTCAATACCTCTGTCAGACCCGTTTCCCGGCTACCCCTTGTGAACAGGAATCAGAGCTTAGCGATTAACGCTTTATCGATTCAGGTGCCGATGGAAGCTTTCTTGATGCCGAGTTGGTGGAACAGCTGGGGCTTTCCAAGGAGCAATTGCCGGAAGCCATTAAGCGACCACTCTGAACGGCAGTAGGCTGGCACGTATCACGATGAGGACTGAACCGGTTAAGATGCTGTTGTCGGGAATCATTCGGAGATGATTTCATTCTTCATTCTGCCGTCTTCCCATGTTCCTCTGGTCCTTGGATACCCCTGGCTGAAGGAACACAATCCCACGTTCGATTGGGTGACGGGCAAGGTAACGAGTTGGAGCCTTGATTGTCATGCTAACTGTCTCAAGACTGCCTGTCCCCATTCGGTTCCCAGTCAGGTGATTGAGGCTAAACCCCCAGATTTGTCCCTGGTTCCCGAGACATATCACGATTTGGGGAAGTGTTCAGTAAGCAGAAGGCTCTGTCACTCCCTCCCCCACCGACCATATGATTGTGCCATCAACCTGTTCCCTGGAGCTGTCTACCCCAAGGGAAGGTTATACAGTATCTCCCGCCCCTGAACGTGAGGCTTTGGAGACCTACATCAAGGAGTCCCTAGCTGCTGGTCTCGTTCGTCCCTCGTCATCACCCCTGGGGGCAGGATTCTTCTTTGTGGGTAAGAAGGATGGCTCTCTTCGACCGTGTATTGATTATCGGGGGTTGAATGACATCACGGTCAAGAACAAGTATCCCCCTGCCCTTGATGAGTTCTGCCTTCGACTCCTTACAGGGTGCTACGGTGTTCACCAAGCTAGACCTACGCAATGCGTATCACATGGTCCGGATCAGAGAGGGAGACGAGTGGTTGACGGGTTTCAATACACCGATGGGTCACTTCGAGTATCAGGTGATGCCGTTTGGACTGACCAATGCTCCAGCGGTATTCCAGAGTATGGTGAACGACGTCCTGAGAGATATGATCGGTCTCTTTGTGTTTGTTTATCTGGATGACATTCTGATCTTCTCGAAGGAACCTTCCGACCACGTCCAGCATGTCCGGCAGGTTCTGCAGCGATTGTTGGAGAATCGCCTGTTCGTGAAGGCCGAGAAGTGCGAGTTTCACGCCCACACGACATCCTTTCTCGGGTACATCATCTCCAGGGGAGAGATTAGGATGGACCAGGAGAAGGTTAGAGCGGTTCTGGAATGGGCCCAGCCCGGTACGAGATTGCAGCTCCAGAGATTTTTGGGGTTTGCGAATTTCTACCGCAGATTCATCCGGGATTACAGCCGTGTGGCCGCTCCGTTAACTGCCTTGACTTCCAGTATCAGGAGCTTCAAGTGGAATCCGGAGGCGGATCGAGCGTTTCTGGATTTGAAGAGGCGATTCACCAACGCACCGATTCTCTCTCAACCGGACACGGCCCGTCAGTTCTGTCGTTGAAGTGGACGCGTCTGATGTGGGAGTTGGCGCGCATCCTGTCGTAGCGATGCTCCACGGACAGTAAACTCCATCCCTCGCCTACTACTCTCGTCGCCTTTCGCCTGCGGAGAGGAATTACGATGTGGGTAACCGGGAGCTTCGCGGTGAAACTTGCCTTGGAGGAGTGGCGCCACTGGTTGGAGGCGGCAGCAACCGTTTATTGTCTGGACTGACCACAAGAATCTTGCTTACGTGCAATCGGCTAGACGTCTCAACTCCCGTCAGGCCAGGTGGTCGTTGTTTTTCGGACGATTCAATTTTTCCCTGACGTTCCGACCTGGATCTAAGAACGGCAAGGCGGACCCTTGTCTCGGATGTTCTCCAAGACGGAGGAGAGTGGGTCCAAGACCGAGACAATTCTCCCCCGGAACTGCGTCGTGGGAGCTGTTAGGTGGAAGATTGAGGAGGAGGTGATGGCGGCCCTTCGGACGCAGCCCGGTCCCGGTAACGGTCCACCCGGTCGGTTGTTTGTGCCTGAGTCGGTTCGTCCTGCGGTCCTCAAATGGTCCCACGCCAGCAAGATGGCTTGTCACCCTGGCGTGGCTCTCGGACGATGGCGCTTCTTCGCAGACGTTTTTGGTGGCCTGCCATGGCCGAGGATACTCGGGGGTTATGTTGCTGCCTGTCCAGTGTGTGCGCAGAATAAGAGTACCAATCGGCCCAGCTCTGGACTACTTCACCCCCCTTCCTATTCCCCCGGCGACCATGGTCGCATCTGGCCCTGGACTTTGTCACTGGGTTGCCCGCTTCTGAGGGGAACACGGTCGTTCTGACTATCGTGGACAGATTCAGCAAGTTCGCCCACTTTGTGCCAATTGCCAAGCTTCCCTCTGCCTCGGAGACGTCCGAGATCCTGGTTAGGGAGGTTTTCAGGGTCCACGGTTTGCCCAGTGATATCGTTTCCGACCGTGGCCCTCAGTTTACCTCTGCTGTCTGGAAGTCCTTCTGTTTGGCCATTGGAGCTACAGTCAGTCTCACATCTGGTTTTCACCCCCAATCTAATGGGCAGGCGGAGAGAGCCAACCAGAAGATGGAATCCACGCTACGCTGCCTGGCCTCTTCCAACCCCACCTCCTGGGTCTCTCAGTTGCCTTGGGTTGAGTATGCCCACAATACTCTCCCTACATCTGCCACTGGGATGTCTCCCTTCCAGTGCCTGTATGGCTACCAACCTCCCTTGTTCCCTTCTCAGGAGAAGGAGCTCTCAGTGCCTTCTGTTCCAGGCCCATATTCAGTCGTTGCCACCGGACCTGGCATCGGGCCAGAAAGGCACTCTTAGAGTTTCGGACCGATCAGCTCCAGGCGAATCGTCGCCGGATCCCCGCTCCCACCTATACCATCGGAGATAGGGTCTGGTTGGCCACACGGGATCTTCCTTTACGGACTGAGTCTAGGAAGTTGTTACCGAAGTTCATTGGTCCGTTTGTGGTGGAGAAGGTGATCAATCCGGTGGCAGTTCGAACTCAAACTCCGAGGACGCTCAGAGTCCATCCCACCTTTCATGTCTCCTGCCTCAAGCCTGTTTTCCTCAGTCCTCTGTTGCCTCCTCCGCCTCCTCCTCCTCCTCCTCGGATGATCGGAGGTGGTCCTGCCTACACGGTGCGACGCATCATGGATTCCAGACGGCGGGGCCGGGGTTTCCAGTATCTCGTGGACTGGGAGGGGTATGGTCCTGAAGAGAGGATTGGATTCCGCGGCGACAGATCCTAGATGCTGACCTCATCCGTGACTTCTACCGTCTCCATCCTGGCGCTCCGGGGAGTCCGCCGGTGGCGTTCGGTCGGAGGGGGGTACTGTAACGATCCCGGCAGTCTGAGTCGGGTCCTGTCTGTGGACTAGTTTTTCTGCTCGTGATCTCCAGTTTCCCGAGGGTTCTGGAACGCTCGGGGAGCTCTCTTGATTTCGCACCTGCATCCCATCAGCAATCTGCACACCTGGTCCTGATCATCACCCTTCTTAGGCTCTGGCCTAACATCCATTCCCTGCCGGATCGTTAGCCATGAACAGTAGGTTTACCAGAGTATCAGTCGTAGAGCTTCTAGCGTTAGTTTTGTTGTTTTGCACTTTGTTGATTTGTTGTTTACTTACCTCCGTTTTGTTCCATCTGCAGTCACTCGTCCGGAACCTTCATCCAACCTCTGCCTGGTGGTCGGCGGCTGCCGAGCCATGATCGGATCAACCACTGCACCCCCAACAACTAATCAACGCCGCCCGCTCTGTTCCCTGGATTATTCAGCATCACTCTTGAACTTGTAAATAAACACTCACCTTCGTTTCAACTTACCTTGTCCTGGTCTGCTTCTGGGTTCTGGCTTTGTAACTCGTGACACCTCTGAGCAGTTGATGTTGAGATGTGTCTGTGACTTGGACTCTGTGAAGCATTTTTTGGGCTACAATTTCTGAGGCTGGTAACTCTAATTAACTTACCCTCTGCAGCAGAGGTAACTCTGGGTCTTCCATTCCTGTGGCGGTCCTCATGAGAGCCAGTTTCATCATAGCGCTTGATGGTTTTTGCGACTGCACTTGATGCAACTTTAAAGTTCTTGAAATTGACCTTTAATGTCTTAAAGTAATGATGGACTGTTGTTCTCTTTGCTTATTTGAGCTGTTCTTGCCATAATATGGACTTGGTCTTTTACCAAATAGGGCTATCTTCTGTATACCCCCCCTACCTTGTCACAACACAACTGATTGGCTCAAACGCATTAATAAGGAGAGAAATTCCACAAATTAACTTTTAAGGCACACCTGTTAATTGAAATGCATTCCAGGTGACTACCTCATGAAGCTGGTTGAGAGAATGCCAAGAGTGTGCAAAGATGTCATCAAGGCAAAGGGTGGCTATTTGAAGAATCTAAAATCTTAAATATATTTTGATTTGTTTAAGACTTTTTTGGTTACTACATTATTCTGTGTGTGTTATTTCATAGTTTATATGTCTTCACTATTATTCTACAATGTAAAAAATAGTACAAATAACCCTTGAATGGATAGGTGTGTCCAAACTTTTGACTGGTACTGTATGTGCTATGTCAACCCATTTCTAGTGAGTGGTTGAGGGAGGGAGGGAGGGAGGGAGAGAGAGAGAGAGAGAGAGAGAGAGAGAGAGAGAGAGAGAGAGAGAGAGAGAGAGAGAGAGAGAGAGAGACAGAGACAGAGACAGAGACAGAGACAGAGACAGAGACAGAGAGACAGAGAGATTGTGGAGGACACGAGGACACAGACCTGACTGGGAGCTGCTACTGGAGCTGCCATGAGATGACATGGACTTCCCTCCCTTCTCCACAGGAGACTGAGGGGCCCCACTGGACAGCAGAGAGAGAGAGGGGGAGAGAGAGAGAAAGTGAGAGAGATAAAGTGAGAGAGAGAAGAGAAAAAGAGAGAAGAGAGAGAAAGAGAGAGAGAGAGAGGGAGAGAGAGAAAGAGAAAAGAGAGAGAAAGAAAGAGAGAGAGGCAGATGACAAGGATCAGGCACACACACAATGCCATGCTTTATACTTCAAATGGTGTCTCAGAGATATCTGATAGAGTGCCAGTGGAAGTGAGGTCCTAGGCAGATGGGGCCGGTCAAAGCTGACTATGGATCATCCACCCTGTAACTGGTAGTACTGCTCACTGAGACTGACTGATGTGTGATGTGGTGACAAACGTACCTCGACCCAGTCCGGTGATGACTCATCAGCTCTTTGCAATAGAATTTGGATGTTGTACGCTCCGGAACCTTCAAGAAGATCATTTTGACATGTGAGGGTACAGTATATGCCTGACTACCTTAAACAAAGCATCACAACATTAGGACATTCTAAAACACTGCATGCTATGTGGGGACTCCAGAAACAACATAGTGTAGTATGTGTAACTGATCCTAACCGCCAACCTGGACTGTATCACTTACTATAGAGGATGAGGATACCAACTTTAGGAGAACACATGAGGAGAAGCCTGTGAAGCAGGCAATCAGGCCTTGTGTTCATGTAACTAACCATTCTTCTTTCTCAATGTGGTGTCCAGCAACTGTCAACCTTTTCACCTTTTTCTCATGTCATCACACAAGAGGAAAGGAAGACTACACCCATTGAAAGAATAAATCATTCTTAAAATCCCCATCATACTCCCTTTAACTACTGACATCCCTTCAACAGAGCTTACTGGCAGCTGGATGTCTCTGGGTTTCACATATGTTTTTAAAAATTATTTCTGTGATGAATGCAACAAGAGAACTTGTAAGCAATTAAAGCACATCATCTCGATATGCCCCGATCAAGCAGTAAAAAAAACACTAGGGTGCTGTATCCTAAGGATACACATCTCTGCTTTTATTAGAGGAACTAGAGATTTGTTTCTGGAAACAGAATGTGTATCACGTCGTTGAATGAGTTTGCTGTTAGTCAGGGGTGAAATAGGAAACCTGCCACATTCCTCTTCCTCTATGCTGGCATGACTAACATCACCACAAACAACAACAGCAACTACAAACCTCCCTAAGAGATAATAACACATGGGGTTATAGTGTCACCAGGCACACACACACACAGACATACCACAGAAATACAAACACAAATATATACACACAAATGCACGGGCTGACTCATAACCTGCAGTCCCGCGGATACTGCGCGGTGGGCGGGTTTAGGGCCATTCAATATTGTATGGGTTGAATAAAGAGAAAACAATGCATTAAAAATTCATAAATGTATAAGTATTGTGCAATTCATATCTATAGGCTACATGGAGGTTGGTCTTTCATTATGTTTTATCTGGCATTAGTGTGTAGCCTAAACCTAAGCTTAAAGGCCTAACTGTCACGTGGCAAATAACCACCAACTGCCAAATGCTTTCGGGAACTTGGGCAGAAAAAGTTAACTTCCATCCACTGAGGTAAAAAGGACAATGTCAGAGTTTAATTCAATAAGGGCTAGATTCAGTCTTAGGACATTTAAGCCTTTCTTATGCAGGCCTTTCCTACGCACTTCTCACTAGTTGATATTCAGACTTACCTTACTAAGGTGCGTAACGTTGTTTGAGAGATTTTATGCACAAAATATAATAATGAATCAAAAATACAACGTATTGATTCATCCCGAAAGTTGTCATATTCAAGTTCTTTATTTATTTATTTTTTTTAACCTTTATTTAACCAGGTAAGCCAGTTGAGAACAAGTTCTCATTTACAACTGCGACCTGGCCAAGATAAAGCAAAGCAGTGCGGTAAAAACAACAACACAGAGTTACATATGGAATAAACAAAACGTACAGTCAATAACACAATAGATTTTTAGAAGTAGAAGCTCAAACTGTTTCGGCACAGACCGGGATAGTATGATAGAGCTCTGCAGGCTATCTCTACAGTAGATTGCAACTCCGCCCCCTTTGGCAGTTCTATCTAGACGGAAAATGTTGTAGTTGGGAATGGAAATTTCAGAATCTTTGGTGGCCTTCCTAAGCCAGGATTCAGACACTGCTAGAACATCAGGGTTGGCGGAGTGTGCTAACGCAGTGAATAACTCAAACTTAGGGAGGAGGCTTCTGATGTTAACATGCAAGAAACCAAGGCTTTTGTGGTTACAGAAGTCAACAAATGATAGCGCCTGGGGAGCAGGAGTGATACTGGTGGCTACAAGGCCTGGGTTAACCTCTACATCACCAGAGGAACAGAGGAGGAGTAGAATAAGGATACGGCTAAAGGCTTTAAGAACCGGTCTTCTAGTGCGTTGGGTACAGAGAAAAAAAGGGGCAGATTTCCGGGCGTTGTAGAATAGATTCAGGGCATTATGTACAGACAAGGATATGGAAGGATATGAGGACAGTGGAGGTAAACCTAAGCGTTGGGTAAAGATGAAAGAGATAGCATCACTGGAGGCACCGATTGAGCCGGTCTCCGCGTGTGTGGGGGGTGGGACAAAGGAGCTATCTGAGACAGGTTGAGCAGGACTGGGGGCTCTACATTGAACAAGTACAGTTAGAACTAACCGAAACAGCAATAGGCAAGGCATATTGACATGGGAGAGCGGCATAAAACAGTCACAGGTGCTATTCGAGAGAGCTAAGACAACAGCTGGTAATGGCGATGAAAGTTTGAGCTGAGGCTAAACCGGATGGGGTACCGTATAAAGGAACAGTCCAGCAGGCATCAGCTGTGTAGCTGAGTGATCATAAGGTCCAGTGAACAGCAATAAGTAAGTCCGGGAGCAGTTCAGTGGCTGCTACGTTACAGGCGAGCTGGAGGCATGGCTGTTGATTGCGTGTGCTAGCGGGCCGGGGCTAGCAGATGGATCGTCGTGGTCGTCGCAACGGGAAGCCTGTTGAAACCACATCAGACGATTACGTCGGCAGACCAGTCGTGATGGATCGGCGGGGCTCCGTGTCAACACCAGGAGGTCCCGTCCGGTTGACAGAGAGGTAGATAGCCAGGAGATGGGCCTGGCTCGAGGCTAGCTCAAGGTTAGCTGGGGTTAGCTTCAGGACAGTGGTGATTAGCCAACAACGACAACAGCCATTCGGTTGCAGCTAGCTAGTTGCAATGATCCGGTGTTAAGGTCCAGTGATTCAGTGATTCCGGCAGAAAATCCGATATGCTCTGGCTCGATAGCGCGATGTGCAGACTGGCCGACAATTGTCCAGGCTAGAGCTGGCTGGTAGGTAGTGCAGGCCACGGTCACGGACAATGGTGAAGACCGCTAACGGTGGCTAATAGCAAGTAGCTAGTTAGCTGGCTAGTTTCAGCCAGAGGTTCTGGATAAAAATGTATGAAGAAACAACAGAATCCGTTCCACATTGGGTGAGGCGGGTTGCAGGAATGTATATTTAGTTAATGGATGGAATGTGAGATTGAGAAATATATACGAAAAAGACAAAAAAAAACAAAAATGGCTATTTACATGAGGACACTACAGAAAACACGACCGCACTGCTATGCCATCTTGGAAGTTCAATCGATGAAATATTGCAAGGTCGAAAAAAGTGTATGACAACGGTCCAGTCGTTGTGAACCTGTCACGATTTCCTCCGAAGCTTCCTCCTCTCCTTGTTCGGGCAGGCTTCGGCGTTCGTCGTCACCGGCCTTCTAGCCACTGCCGCTCCTCATCTCATCATTCCATTTGTTTTGTTTTGTTTTGTTTATTACACCTATTATACCTGGTTCATATCCACTCATTAGTACCTGTATAAGTGTTCCCTCTGCCCTCTTGTCTTTGTGTGTGATTGTTTATTGTAGAGGATATTATAGCTCGGTGGAGCTAGATTATATTGTGTATGGCTGGGATATTCACCCGTGTGCCTTGTTTTCCCCAGTGCGCCGTTTTACCGCACTGGTGTGTATTACGCATTGCTGCGTACCGCTGTTTATCGAATAAACCATTTATTCTGTGATTTACTCTCCTGCGCCTGACTCAGTCCTAAATCACCCGCTACAGAACCTTGCGCCAGGTAGCAGGTTCAAACTACTATGTGTGTTCTGAGTTTTATAATGATTCAAATAGGCTACATGTCCAAGATTATTGCACAACTAATGCTAGCGACCCTCAGCAACAACTACATGGACGTGACAAAGGAAAGAAAGGTAAACAAAATGGAATGGAATGATGCAAAATGTAGGCTACAAATTGAAGACAACTAACACTAAAGTGACAGTTAGAAATGTATTTGGGTATTACTGACAGTGGCTCCCAATAGTGGCTAATAGTTAACATTATACAAATGGTCAAATAAAACATTCTAAAGCGCTTACATTAACTCTGCAGGTTCGGCCCTACAGAAGACTATAGCTTGGGTCTAAAAATATTATCCACGCAATTTATTTACATTTACATTTACGTCATTTAGCAGACGCTCTTATCCAGAGCGACTTACAGTTAGTGAGTGCATACATTTTTCATACTGGCCCCCCATGGGAATCGAACCCACAACCCTGGCGTTGCAAACGCCATGCTCTACCAACTGAGCTACACGGGGCACACAATAAAAATGTGGAATAACGTCACAGCTATTTTTATTTTTTTATTTTACCTTTATTTAACTAGGCAAGACAGTTAAGAACAAATTCTTATTTACAATGACGGCCTACACCGGCCAAACCCGGACGACGCTGGGCCAATTAAACGCCGCCCTATGGGACTCCCAATCACGGCCGGTTGTGATACAGTCTGGAATCGAACCAGGGTCTGTAGTGACGCCTCAAGCACTGAGATGCAGTGCCTTAGACCGCTGCGCCACTTGGGAGCCTACATCACTGTGGAAAAGGGGCTGCAATACATGTCATGTGTGATATGATTTTCAGTTTGCTTCCATATGACTAGTTTCATATTCGTCTCCAGGGATCATAAGGAAAAATTGTCTAAAACAAGTGTTATTTATATTTACAATTCCCTTATCCAAACAGATTACTAATTTACCTAGCTCTTATCAAGTTGTAAATTACAGTGCATGGAATGCTGTTATATCGGGAAAAATAAAGTAGATGCTTTTTCTACTTGGAACCGGTAGGTTTGCTAGACCTTACATGCTGACCACGCCATCGCGCGCATGTTGAGTTTGTCCACCCACACAAGAAGCGTTCAGGACACGCAGGTTGAAATATCAAAACGAACTCTGAATCAACTATATTAATTTGGGGACAGGTCGAAAAGCATTAAACATTTATGGCAATTTAGCTAGCTAGCTTGCTGTTGCTAGCTAATGTGTCCTGGGATATAAACATTGGGTTGTTATTTTACCTGAAATGCACAAGGTCCTCTACTCCGACAATTAATCCACAGATAAAAGGGTAAACCGAGTTCGTTTCTAGTAATCTCTCCTCCTTCAGGCTTCTTCTTCTGACTTTATATGGCGGTTGGCAACCAACTTTAAGGTGCATTACCACCACCAACTGGACTGGAGTGTGGACCTCAGTTCATCTTTCAATCACCCACGTGAGTATATGCTCCTAAAAACCAATGAGGAGATGGGAGAGGCGGGACTTGCAGCGTGTCAAGCGTCACAAATAGAGCCAAGTTCTATTTTAGCGCCTGGCTACGCAGACGCTCGCGAGCAGTGTGGGTGCAATGATTGAATAACATGTATGTGTCCATTTATTTTGCAACGCTATTTTGCGATGTGGTCAGCATGTTAGAGAAAAGCTGCGAAATGGAGAGTTGAAAATAAAGAGAAGGGAGGGCCAGAACAGTAGTCTAATGTTTGGGAAAGATTTGGTGAAGTGGTAAAAGAGGATGATAGCAGTTATGTTATGTGTGATGATTGTGAGGCGCTATAGAAATTCAATAGTCAACTATACTTCAATATGGCACTTCAAGGGAACTGTACTGAGTGGAGAAATATTATTTATTTATTTCAGCACCTTGAGAGAATGAATGCGCGATAAGGACCGTCTGTAATGGTGCTATCTTTATCAGCCTCATAAAATGTGATAGTATTTCAACCACAATGCATCCAAGCCGAACTTAAATCTTATCAAAAACATGTTGGGTTGTTTTAACAGCTTTTAATTTCCTTAAAACCGGTCAAAATGTTGCATGGAAATATCTTTCCAGTTTTTTTTTTTGTTAGCCTATTGCATTCTCTCCTCGGTCCCTAAACGTCTTTGCTGAGCGAGAGAAGCAGAGATGAAAGAGGCAAGAGAAACTAACTTTACAGATGTCAACTAAATTGAACCATTCATTTTATCGATTTATGACATAATTCTGGTGAGCGATGGTTTATTTAGACTAGGGCAACAAGTAATGACAGAAGAGAAGCTGCATGTATTTAATTATAGACAAGTTGCCTAACAAATAGCCTACAAAAATGTCGGAAATTACAAGCAGAAACATAGGCCTATCTAAAAAGACCTGTCAAAAATAGTTCCGTCATCTCTGACTGTACTGGGTATTTTCTATATTTTCGGGTTAGGGTCGGGTGCGGCAGGGTTGCCAGGTCAAACTAAAATTTTTAGCCCAATGACCACTCATAACCCGCCCAAAAGGCCTGAAAACTAGGCCAGATTTTCTTTCACAGCAAGACAGGAGTTGCCATATCTATAAAATAAACCCTTTTTTCATAACGTTATCAAGCCAATTAAGAAGGAATATCATAGTAACTTGTAACGACGTTAGAAGCAAAATTCGGGTTTCCTCAAAATAATAATTATCGCAAGCTATGACATGACATAATAAAGGAATTTGAATATGTAGCAAGAGAAAAGATAATTCGCCCTTATTAAACTCGCCAGATCATTTTCCATCAATGGCTGGTGATTTAACTTGTTTGACTGCTATGATTAAGCAATAAGGCACAAGGGGGTATGGTATATGGCCAATATACCACAGATAAGGGCTGTTCTTAAGCACCGTGGTATATTGGCCATATACCACAAACCCCCAGGGTGCCTTATTGCTATTATAAACTGGTTACCAACGTAGTTAGAACAGTAACAAGTAATGTTTTGTCATACCCGTGGTATATGGTCTGATATAACACATCTTTCAGCCATTTAGCATTCGGGGCTCGAACCAGGTTTATTATTGTAAATAAATCCCCTTTGCGCATGTGCAAAACTATAGATTTTCTGGCAATTGTGCTGTTATTATGTGCCAGATGTTAAGATTACAAACTGTTTTAAATGGCCCATTTGCGAGATTGACTTGTAATTTCAATAGACAGGCTACAGACAAAAATCACAATTACATTTTGTCATAGTTTGCTTAAAGGCAGGTAGCCTATAGCCACTGATAGGCCTCCATCTCATGTAATATAGTCGACAGTAGCCTAGACAAGATGTAGGCAAGAAGTAAACCGAACGATTTAGCAGCTTGCTTAGTTCAAATTAACAGACTAATTTATTTAACATGAATAGCAAAGCGATTTTGCAATAAGAAGTGCTTGTGTTTCCCAATAGCCTGCTGGAATAGGCTACTGAGGATGTGGTCATCATTTCAATCACTGAATTAAATATTATTAATATGTATAGGAACTGAATATGCTTGTCAACAACAGCAAGTGTTTATTTAAAAAAAAAAGTTTTTACCTGTAGCCTAATTTGATTACTGTTACCATCAATCTAATGCGTTCTAACAACTGACCTGCAATTGCGATAGAGCTTTGATAACTTCCAATTTAATTAACTAAACATGTCCATTAATAATTGCATAATAACACAAGGCTACAACAACAATAAACTGAAGTTATAGGCTATTTATTAAATCAGTTTGCCAGCTCCAGGTAGGCTACACAAGTGGCACAAATTGATTTGCTATGACTCAAGTGATATCGTCATTTCAACATATTTATTCTATCAAATGGTAGCCTACAATGGCATATACATTAATAGGCTACTTGTTGGCCAACAGAGGCAAATGTATAATTCTCCACATTTAGCCTAATGTCAGTTTCATTGAGGACTTTTCCCAATAAAAAGAACCACGCGAGGCAGTTCCATAACTTCCATTTAACATTTCCACTTGGGCAGCCCCCGAGACCCAAGAACTGAGCATGCATAAAGCATTTTGCTTGATACCGTTTTCTTTAAGCAGTCATTTACATTTACATTTTAGTCATTTAGCAGACGCTCTTATCCAGAGCGACTTACAGTTAGTGAGTGCATACATTTTTATTTTTTATACTGGAATCGAACCCACAACCCTGGCGTTGCAAATGCCATGCTCTACCAACTGAGCTACATCCCTGCCGGCCATTCCCTCCCCTACCCTGGACGACGCTGGGCCAATTGTGCGCCGCCCCATGGGTCTCCCGGTCGCGGCTGGCTACGACAGAGCCTGGATTCGAACCAGGATCTCTAGTGGCACAGCTAGCACTGCGATGCAGTGCCTTAGACCACAGTCAACATTAGAATGCAGTTTAAACCACCTCAGAGCAGATTTATGTAATGCGCTCTAGTGCGCCCAAAGTCGTTTTCCAGTGCTTTGTCTGCATTATTTCTTGATTTCCATCAGTTCTATTAATATGTTTTATGGAAAAAGGTTTGGAAATAGGTGTCTCCATAATGAGAATCTAAATAGCCTACCTACAACTTGTAAAAAGTTGTCACAACGTGCGCACTTGCTGCTCTCGCTCACGTGACTCAGCCAATAACTGTAGTGCTCTCTCAACACACACACTCGTCCGGTCCTCTCCCAGTGTTGCCAACTTAGCTACTTTTTCGCTATAGTTAGCGAGTTTTCAGACCCCTCTAGCGACACATTTTCAAAAAAACAAACAAATCTAGCAACTTTTTCTGGTGTTATTGGAGACTTTTGGAGACTCTGACGTGAAAGCACGTATCGTTCTTACTCTTCTCAACGAGCAGCGGGTGCTGCCGTGGGCCCCACCCCCGCCGTGGGCCCCACCCCCATCCCACAGCACTCACAGGTGGCCCAGTCCTCACGCAGCAGTCCCTCCCAGCTGCAATCAGAGCAGGAGATGTTCACCCCTCCGCGTCCAGACTGCAAATGAATCGCGCATGCGGGAAGCCACTGCTGGCTGAACCCGCCCTGGCTTACATTCAGGGCGGGATGTAAATGTAGGGTGTTTTTTACTCACTTTTTGTCTCTCCGTCGACGTTATTCCTCTCTCCTACAGCGTCTATCACAATTACATGCACATGGCCAATTATGCAAATTAGGTGATGACGTCATGTAGCGACTTCTAGCGACTTTTAGGACAGCCAATAGCTACTTTCCTTACTGAGGAGTTGGCAACACTGCTCTCCACCACTCACTCAGCAACAGCCTGCCTCCCTGCCTGACAGTCAACAGCAGGTCACATATATATGTTTTTAAGAGAAATGCCATGGCGGCCGCGGTGCAACTTACAAATAGCTGAAAAACCTGCGACATCGTATTCAAAAACAGCCAACACTGGGTGCGGGAAGTAGCGGTGTGTGGGTAAAATTACTGAGGAAGCCAAGCCAGTAAAAAAGCCATATTACAACCTACAGTATGTTGTGATAATTGCGTTGTTTGCTCTATAACCATTTGTTCATAAACCACTGTGATATACAATAAGGCCGTGACAACAAAAAGACAGTCACACAGTGGTGGAACAAATTCAACTAAACATACATTTGTTTCATCACAAAACCGGAGAGCATCATCTGTCCGGTAAAGTCCACAAAGCAAATACAGCACCATTTCAACGTTTCAACATCATCAAATCAACAAGGCTATATATATATATATATATATATATATATATATATACAGTGGGGAGAACAAGTATTTGATACACTGCCGATTTTGCAGGTTTTCCTACTTACAAAGCATGTAGAGGTCTGTAATTTTTATCATAGGTACACTTCAACTGTGAGAGACGGAATCTAAAACAAAAATCCAGAAAATCACATTGTATGATTTTTAAGTAATTAATTTGCATTTGATTGCATGACATAAGTATTTGATCACCTACCAACCAGTAAGAATTCCGGCACTCACAGACCTGTTAGTTTTTCTTTAAGAAGCCCTCCTGTTCTCCACTCATTACCTGTATTAACTGCACCTGTTTGAACTCGTTACCTGTATAAAAGACACCTGTCCACACACTCAATCAAACAGACTCCAACCTCTCCACAATGGCCAAGACCAGAGAGCTGTGTAAGGACATCAGGGATAAAATTGTAGACCTGCACAAGGCTGGGATGGGCTACAGGACAATAGGCAAGCAGCTTGGTGAGAAGGCAACAACTGTTGGCGCAATTATTAGAAAATGGAAGAAGTTCAAGATGACGGTCAATCACCCTCGGTCTGGGGCTCCATGCAAGATTTCACCTCGTGGGGCATCAATGATCATGAGGAAGGTGAGGGATCAGCCCAGAACTACACGGCAGGACCTGGTCAATGACCTGAAGAGAGCTGGGACCACAGTCTCAAAGAAAACCATTAGTAACACACTACGCCGTCATGGATTAAAATCCTGCAGCGCACGCAAGGTCCCCCTGCTCAAGCCAGCGCATGTCCAGGCCCGTCTGAAGTTTGCCAATGACCATCTGGATGATCCAGAGGAGGAATGGGAGAAGGTCATGTGGTCTGATGAGACAAAAATAGAGCTTTTTGGTCTAAACTCCACTCGCCGTGTTTGGAGGAAGAAGAAGGATGAGTACAACCCCAAGAACACCATCCCAACCATGAAGCATGGAGGTGGAAACATCATTCTTTGGGGATGCTTTTCTGCAAAGGGGACAGGACGACTGCACCATATTGAGGGGAGGATGGATGGGGCCATGTATCGCGAGATCTTGGCCAACAACCTCCTTCCCTCAGTAAGAGCATTGAAGATGGGTCGTGGCTGGGTCTTCCAGCTTGACAACGACCCAAAACACACAGCCAGGGCAACTAAGGAGTGGCTCCGTAAGAAGCATCAAGGTCCTGGAGTGGCCTAGCCAGTCTCCAGACCTGAACCCAATAGAAAATCTTTGGAGGGAGCTGAAAGTCCGTATTGCCCAGCGACAGCCCCGAAACCTGAAGGATCTGGAGAAGGTCTGTATGGAGGAGTGGGCCAAAATCCCTGCTGCAGTGTGTGCAAACCTGGTCAAGACCCACAGGAAACGTATGATCTCTGCAATTGCAAACAAAGGTTTCTGTACCAAATATTATGTTCTGCTTTTCTGATGTATCAAATACTTATGTCATGCAATAAAATGCAAATTAATTACTTAAAAATCATACAAGGTGATTTTCTGGATTTTTGTTTTAGATTCCGTCTCTCACAGTTGAAGTGTACCTATGATAAAAATTACAGACCTCTACATGCTTTGTAAGTAGGAAAACCTGCAAAATCGGCAGTGTATCAAATACTTGTTCTCCCCACTGTATGTATGTATATATATATATATATATATA
This sequence comes from Coregonus clupeaformis, assembly GCF_020615455.1. Classification (NCBI taxonomy): domain Eukaryota; kingdom Metazoa; phylum Chordata; class Actinopteri; order Salmoniformes; family Salmonidae; genus Coregonus; species Coregonus clupeaformis. Next base: position 6,094,903 of record NC_059193.1, read on the forward strand.
TATATATATATATATATATATTGCTTAGTTTAATACACTGCAAACAAACTTAAACATACCAAAAAGTATTTAGTCCAATCAACGTTGCTAAATATCATGTGGCTGATTTCTGTGTGTGCGCGCGCATGTAAAACAGAACATGTTGACTCACCCTCCTTGTAGACTAGTTGAACGCCAATGCCATTCTCCTCTCTTTCATGTTGGCAAAACAGTCTATGGCTCTGTCATACAGTACACTTTTAGTGTTGTTGTCATAGGCTACCTAGCGAAAATGCTTGCTTGCTAGCCTAACTTCCTCGCATGAACAACAATGAACCAGCTAAGTTAGCTAGCTAGTTAACGTGAATCTACTAGGCTACATCTAGGTTACATATTGAACTTCAATCGTCTCAGGCCAGTGGTACAACATATTAATTTATGGTTGGATCAGAATTGCTATCATATTCATTGGCCTGTACAGAAAATGAAGTCAAAACTACAAGTCTTAAATCCCCATCTCCACTGCTTAGGTAAGGTCTGATTTAGCAAGCTAGCTACTGCTGGACATTGTGTTAAGCCAAATCCAAACTGGCCTCCTTTGGGGGATGTTTTTGCTGCACCAGGACAACCCACAGTTGAGCTCAGCTCAACGCTGATGGGCTAATTATTATTATTTAAAAAAAAATCAAGGTAGGCCAAATGCTTGTTGGCATCAATCAATCAAATGCTACAGCGGCAACATGTTATACTCTTTTGGTCCAGACACCATCAGATACATGGACTACAAATACTGAGATAGAGGGGCGCTGTTTCCCTCGCTCCGATGATTTCTCTGGTGAGATTCAGCCACTTGCGAATTGACAGAAAATTATGAAAACACAGAGAGAGACGAAATATAAATTATTTTATATAATATTTGGGGAAGCCTGGCTTCCCTTGGCATCCATGAATACACAACACTGAGTGCAGGTGAACAAACAGCTGACCCCGCATCACTAACACACACACAAATACTCCCCCCCCCTCCCTATACCACACACACATACCACACAAATACAAACACACACCACTCAGATCCAAATATACACCACACATACAGTATACTGTATGGTACTGTATACACCTCACAGATATAGTGTTGTACATGCACACAACCGGAAGAAAAGATAGACAGACAAAAACCTTTAGTTACACCTGACGTGAGATCGATTAAGTCTGACCAACCTTTGGTGGGTGCTCCACAGAGCTTGGGAAGTCCCAGAAGACATCGTCAAACGTAGGAGACATGGGAGTGGTGGCCATGTCAGACATAGAGCTGCTGTGAGGGGCGTCTCGACTGGAGCCAAGATTGGCATTCTGAAATGGAGACTTAGTTTAGTTCAAGCCATTTATTTTTGGATACGTACAGCTCTGGTTTAGATTACTTTATTTAGTGACACATTGGTCGCCTCCCAAGTGGCACCCTATTCCCTGCATAGTGCATTACTTTCGACCATATGGTACCTGGTTAAAAGTTGACTATAAGGGAATATGGTACTATTTGGGAGAGAGCCTCTGAGTACTGTAGGTACTACAGACAAGATGGGGAATATGAATGAGGAAGTAGTAGCAGTAGTTGTTGCACAGATAGAACAATGAGCCAGATATTTCACCGGATGTACAAATGTGAAGCATTCTGTTGGCGTTTCCACTCATTACCAAATATGGTGATGAGAGGAAGCCCAGTGGACGGCAGTGGGAGAAGATGGAGCGAGATGGATTTTGGCTGACATTCTGCTAATTTTCTCATCGAATAAAACATTTGAGCTCCATACAGTTTACTAAATTGCATTTAGAAAGAGTGCAAGGGTGAATTGAGTTATTGCACATGTGCACTTCACAGAGTAGGCGTTCCCTAACCGAAATATGCAAATAAATGCTAGAACGCGCCAATAGGATCTCACTAGCTCGTGCTTTGCTCTGCCCACAATGATTAATTTGCTCCCATTGGAAACGACAGGCTCTGGTCTATCTTGGGTTAGTTATAAAAATATTTGGTTGTTGGGTTCTGGGTAATGTATAAGGAAGGAAAACTATATGATCAACCACTGAGCACACGCCTGGGATGGCACATTTAATATTTATACAGATGCGGTCAAATACAGATGCGGTCAAATACAGTGCATTCGGAAAGTATTCAGACCACTTCACTTTTTCCACATTTTGTTACGTTACAGCCTTATTCTAAAATGTATTAAATAGTTTTTTTCCCCTCATCAATCTACACACAATACCCCATAATGACAAAGCAAAAACAGGTTTAGAAATGTTTGCTAATTTATTACAAATAAAAAACTGAAATATCACATTTACAAAAGTATTCAGATCCTTTACTCAGTACTTTGTTGAAGCACCTTTGGCAGCGATTACAGCCACGAGTCTTCTTGGGTATGACGCCACAAGCTTGGCACACCTGTATGAGGAGTTTCTCCCATTTTTCTCTGCAGATCCTCTCAAGCTCTGTCAGGTTGGATGGGGAGCATCGCTGCACAGCTATTTTCAGGTCTCTCCAGAGATGTTAGATCGGGTTCAAGTCCGGGCTCTGGCTGGGCCACTCAAAGACATTCAGAGACTTGTTCCGAAGCCACTCCTGCGTTGTCTTGGCTGTCTGCTTAGGGTCGTTGTCCTGTTGGAAGGTGAACCATCGCCCCAGTCTGAACGCTCTGGAGCAGGTTTTCATCAAGGATCTCTCTGTACTTTGATCCATTCATCTTTCCCCTCGATCCTGTCTAGTCTCCCAGTCCCTGCCGCTGAAAAATATCCCCACAGCATGATGCTGCCACCACCATGCTTCATCGTAGGAATGGTATTGGCCAGGTGATGAGCGGTGCCTGGTTTCCTCCAGACGTGACGCTTGGCATTCAGGGCAAAGAGTTCAATCTTGGTTTCATCAGACCAGAGAATCGTGTTTCTCATGGTATGAGGGTCCTTTAGGTGCCTTTTGGCAAACTCCAACCTGGCTGTCATGTGCCTTTTACTGAGGAGTGGCTTCCGTCTGGCCACTCTACTGTAAAGGCCTGATTGGTGGAGTGCTGCAGAGATGGTTGTCCTTCTGGAAGGTTCTGCCATCTCCACAGAGGAACTCTGGAGCTCTATCAGAGTGACCAATGGGTTCTTGGTCACCTCCCTGACCAAGGCCCTTCTCACCCTATTGCTCAGTTTGGCCGAGCAACCAGCTCTAGGAAGAGTCCTGGTGGTTCCAAACTTCTTCCATTTGAGAATGATGGAGGCCACTGTGTTCTTGGGGACCTTCAAGGCTGCAGAAATGTTTTGGTACCCTTCCCCAGATCTGCGCCTCGACACAATCCTGTCGTGGAGCTCTACGGACAATTCCTTCGACCTCATGGCTTGGTTTTTGCTCTGACATGCGCTGTCAACTGTGGGACCTTATATAGACAGGTGTGTGCCTTTCCAAATCATGTCCAATCAATTGAATTTACCACAGGTGGACTCCAATGAAGTTGTAGAAACATTTAAAGGTTGATCAATGGAAACAGGATGCTCCTGAGCTCAATTTCGAGTCTCATAGCAAAGGGTCTGAATACTTATCTGTAAATAAGGTATCTGTTTTTTATTTGTAATACATTTGCAAAAATTTCTAAAAACCTGTTTTCGCTTTGTCATTATGGGGTATAATGTGTGGTTTGATGATAAAAATAAAAATACATTAGAATAATGATTTTTTTTTGGGGGGGGGAATAATGATGTAACGTAACACCTGTCAGCAACGGGTGTGGGTGAAATAGCCGAATCCACTAATTTCAAGGGGTGTCCACATACTTTTGTATCTTTCACAGCGGTTTAGATGGTACAATGACTCTCTGCACTATACTAGCTTATTTTGTCACATAAACTGAAATGAGGCAAACTATGATAGTTTTAGCAACCAGGAAATGGCGAAGCGATTTCTACATAGTGCAACTTTAACATTATTGCACTTTTCATGTAGCCTACTTTTTGCCAGCTAGTAGCCTAACCACCGATCAAACAACATTATGGACTAAATGTTGCAATGATCCAAATATATTTTGAAAGCCATGACACACTTTTGATTGTTCAATTGGGTCTTGCAAGAGGTCTTGTAACTTCATAATAAACAGAAAGAGAATGACATTTACAGAGATTTGTCATCTTAAATTCACAGTGACTGATATAGAGAGGCAATGCCTATTCTCTGAATTGTGTGTTAACCCTTTACTTTGAATCTGTTTGGCAGCTTGTTTAAAATAACTATGTGTTAATGTTAAGTATGTATGGCTGTGGTGTTATGTCCTAAATACATGTAATGTACACTATAAGTACATTTTGTTTACGACAAGCTACATAATTATTTTCCAAATTGGGGCAAATAAAGATATTGATTGATTTGATTGATTGGTGGAGTTAGGGTACGCTGGTTTGGGCAGGGGGGTGGGGCTACTGTACCTGTTGTATGGCAGCCCTCTGCATGGCAGGGGTACAGGGGCTGGAGCTGCTCCCAGAGCTCAGTCTGGTATGGACATGCAGGGGGAGAGGGATGGGGTGTAGGGGGAGGGGCGTCCCAGTCAGCACTCTGTTCAGGTTGGCCTGATAGCGGTCAGAGACCTTCCCCCTGTCCATCTCCATCTGAGCAACATGGAAGAGCAGTCAGAACCAGACCCCTGGAAACTGGAGGCAGACCGTATTAAAGCATACTGGAATATCAAATATAACTAATAACCCAAAAAGGTATGCAATCTCTCTGACAGAGAGACAGACAGAGCAGTGGGACAGACATAGAGACAGACAGGGAAGTGGGACAGACATAGAGACAGACAGGGGCAGTGGGGCAGACATAGTGACAGATGGGCAGTGGGACAGACAGAGAGACAGACAAAGAAACAGGAGCAGTGGGACAGACAGAAAGACAGACAGGGGCAGTGGGACAGACAGAGAGACAGACAAAGAGACAGACAGGGTAGTGGGACAGACAGAGAGACAGACAAAGGCAGTGGGACAGAAAGAGAGACATATAGGGGAAGTGGGACAGACAAGGCACTGGGACAGACAGGGGCAATGGGACAGACAGAGAGACAGACAGACAGACAAAGAGACAGACAGTGAAGTGGGACAGACAGGGGCAGTGGGACAGAGATAACAGAGACACACAAAAAAAGACAGACAGCAGACAAAAACAGAGAGGCAGGACAGACAGAGAGACAGACATGGAAGTTGGACAGACAAAGAGACAGACAGGGGAAGTGGGACAGACAGAGATACAGACATGGAGGTTGGACAGACAAAGAGATAGACAGGGGCAGTGGGACAGACATAGAGACAGACATGGCAGTTGGACAGACAAAGAGACAAACAGGGGCAGTGGGACAGAATGAGAGACAGACAGGGCAGTGGGAAAGACAGAGAGACAGATAGGGCAGTGGGACAGACAGAGAGACAGACATGGGTAGTGGGACAGACAGAGAGACAGACAGGGGTAGTGGGACAGAGAGTGAGACAGAGAGGGAGCAGTGGGACAGACAGAGAGACAGACATGGAAGTTGGACAGACAAAGAGACAGACAGGGGCAGTGGGACAGACAGAGAGACAGACATGGAAGTTGGACAGACAAAGAGACAAACAGGGGCAGTGGGACAGAATGAGAGACAGACATAGAGACAGACAAGTGTAGTGGGACAGACAGGGACAGTGGGACAGACAGAGAGACAGACATAGGGTGGGACAGACAGAGAGACAGACTGGGGCAGTGGGACAGACAGAGAGAAAGACAGGGAAGAGGGACAGACAGAGAGACAGACAGGAGAGTGGGACAGACAGCGAGACAGACAGGGCAGTGGGACAGACAGAGAGACAGATAGGGCAGTGGGACAGACAGAGAGATAAACAGGGGTAGTGGGACAGACAGAGAGACAGACAAAGAGACAGACAGGGCAGTGTGTCAGACAGAGAGACAGACAGGGAAGTGGGACAGACAGAGATCCAGACAGGGAAGTGGGACAGACAGAGAGACAGACAAAGAAACAGGCAGGGGCAATGGAACATACAAAGAGACAGATAGGGACAGTGGGACAGACAGAGAGACAGACTGGGGCAGTGGGACAGACAGAGAGAAAGACAGGGCAGTGGGGCAGACAGAGAGACAGACAAGGCAGTGGGACAGACAAGGCAGTGGGACAGACAGAGAGACAGACAGGGACAGTGGGGCAGACATAGTGACAGACGGGCAGTGGGACAGAGAGAGAGACAGACAGGGAAGTGGAACAGACAGAGAGACAGACAGGGGCAGTGGGACAGACAGAGAGACAGACATCGGCAGTGGGACAGACAGAGGCAGACATAGTGACAGATGGGCAGTGGGACAGACAGAGAGACAGACAGGGAAGTGGGACAGAAAGAGAGACAGACAGGGAGGTGGGACAGACAGAGACAGACATCAGCAGTGGGACAGACATAGAGACAGACAGGGGAAGTGGGACAGACAGAGAGACAGACAAGGCACTGGGACAGACAGGGGCAATGGGACAGACCGAGAGACAGACAGACAATGAGACAGACAGGGAAGTGGGACAGACAGGGTCAGTGGGACAGAGAGTGAGACAGAGAGGGGCAGTGGGACAGACAGAGAGACAGACATGGAAGTTGGACAGACAAAGAGACAGATAGGGGCAGTGGGAAAGACAGAGACAGACATGGAGGTGGAACAGACAGAGAGACAGACAGGGGCAGTGGGACAGACAGAGAGACAGACAGGGGAAGTGGGACAGACATAGAGACAGACATGGCCAGTGGGACAGACATAGAGACAGACAGGGGCAATGGGGCAGACATAGTGACAGACGGGCAGTGGGACAGACAGAGAGACAGACCGGGAAGTGGGACAGACAGAGAGACATATAGGGGAAGTGGGACAGACAGAGAGACAGACAAGGCACTGGGACAGACAGGGGCAATGGGACAGACAGAGAGACAGACAGACAAAGAGACAGACAGGGAAGTGGGACAGACAGGGACAGTGGGACAGAGAGTGAGACAGATAGGGGGCAGTGGGACAGACAGAGAGACAGACATGGAGGTGGAACAGACGGAGAGACAGACAGGGGCAGTGGGACAGACAGAGAGACAGACAAAGAGACATACAGGGGTAGTGGGAGAGACAGGGACAGTGGGACAGACAGAGAGACAGACAGACAAAGAGACAGACAGGGAAGTGGGACAGACAGGGACAGTGGGACAGAGAGTGAGACAGATAGGGGCAGTGGGACAGACAGAGAGACAGACATGGAGGTGGAACAGACGGAGAGACAGACAGGAGCAGTGGGACAGACAGAGAGACAGACAAAGAGACAGACAGGGGGAGTGGGAGAGACAGGGACAGACAGAGAGACAGACATGGAGGTGGGACAGACAGAGACAGACAGGGTCATTGGGACAGACATAGAGACAGACATGGACAGTGGGACAGACATAGAGACAGAAAGGGGTAGTGGGACAGACATAGAGACAGACATGGGAGTTGGACAGACAAAGAGACAAACAGGGGCAGTGGGACAGAATGAGAGACAGACAGGGCAGTAGGACAGACAGAGAGACAGATAGGGCAGTGGGACAGACAGAGAGACAGATAGGGCAGTGGGACAGACAGGGGCAGTGGGACAGACAGAGAGACAGACAGGGCAGTGGGACAGACAGAGAGACAGATAGGGCAGTGGGACAGACAGAGAGATAAACAGGGGTAGTAGGACAGACAGAGAGACAGACAGGGCAGTGTGTCAGACAGAGAGACAGACAGGGAAGTGGGACAGACAGAGAGACAGACAAAGAAACAGGCAGGGGCAATGGAACATACAAAGAGACAGATAGGGACAGTGGGACAGACAGAGAGACAGACTGGGGCAGTGGGACAGACAGAGAGACAGACAGGGAAGTGGGGCAGACAGAGAGACAGACAGGGGCAGTGGGACAGACATAGTGACAGACGGGCAGTGGGACAGACAGAGAGACAGACAGGGAAGTGGGACAGACAGAGAGACAGACAAAGAAACAGGCAGGGGCAATGGGACAGACAAAGAGACAGACAGGGACAGTGGGACAGACAGAGAGACAGACTGGGCAGTGGGACAGACAGAGAGACAGACATGGAAGTTGGACAGACAAAGAGACAGACAGGGGCAGTGGGACAGATAGAGACAGACAAAGAGACAGACAAGGTAGTGGGACAGACAGGGACAGTGGGACAGACAGAGAGACAGACATGGAGAAGTGGGACAGACATAGAGACAGACAGGGGCAGTGGGACAGACAGAGAGACAGACAGGGAAGAGGGACAGACAGAGAGACAGACAGGAGAGTGGGACAGACATAGAGACAGACAGGGGTAGTGGGACAGACAGAGAGACAGACAAAGAGACATATAGGGGAAGTGGGACAGACAGAGAGACAGACAAGGCACTGGGACAGACAGGGGCAATGGGACAGACAGAGAGACAGACAGGGAAGTGGGACAGACAGAGATCCAGACAGGGAAGTGGGACAGACAGAGAGACAGACAAAGAAACAGGCAGGGGCAATGGAACATACAAAGAGACAGATAGGGACAGTGGGACAGACAGAGGACAGACTGGGGCAGTGGGACAGACAGAGAGACAGAGAGGGCAGTGGGGCAGACAGAGAGACAGACAGGGGCAGTGGGACAGACAGAGAGACAGACAAGGCAGTGGGACAGACAAGGAAGTGGGACAGACAGAGAGACATACACAGAAGTGGGACAGACAGAGAGACAAAGAGACATACAGGGCAGTGGGACAGACAGAGAAACAGACAAAGAGACAGACAGAGGCAGTGGGACAGACAGAGAGAGAGACAGGGGCAGTGGGACAGAGAGAGAGACAGTCAGGGCAGTGGGTCAGACAGAGAGACAGACAGGGCAGTGGGACAGACAGAGAGAGAGACAGGGGCAGTGGGAAAGATAAAAAAGAGACAGACAGGGGAAGTGGGACAGACAGAGAGACAGACAAAGAGACAGACCGGGCCAGTGGGACAGACAGAGAGACAGACAAAGAGACAGACAGGGTCCGTGGGACAGTCAGAGACAGACAGGGCCAGTGGGATAGACAGAGAGACAGACAGGGCAGTGGGACAGACAGAGAGACAGACAGGGGCAGTGGGACAGAGAGACAGACAGGGACAGTGAGAAAGACAGAGAGACAGGGCAGTGGGACAGAGAGAGACAGACAGGGTCAGTGGGACAGACAGAGAGACAGGGCAGTGGTATAGTGCGTGGTAGCAGGGAGGGGGGCTGGGTGAGACAGGGTGAGTGGGACAAGGGGGGGTCAGAGGACTTTACCACTTTGCGCTTGCTATTTGCGTGGCAGTTATGCGTGTCACTAGCAGCCTTGTGGGTTTCCCTCTGTTTGTGCCTGTGGTTGTGCTGAAGTGAAAGCAGCTGCGTCTGGTCTTTGGGCAGCGTGCGGTGGAACTTTTTACCCTGCTGCTGCTGCTGAGGATGAGGATGTGGAGGTGGAAGCTCGGTCCTCCTCTACACAATGACAGAGACAAATACAGGACACTGATGTTCAGCAGCCTCATCCCGGGCCTGCAGTACTGCCCCCAAACAGATAGATGACAGAGCCATGTGGCCAACGCTACAGCCTGGAAACAGCTGCTTTCAATGGAGCCTCTACTGTAGCTAACATACTCTGCAGAATACTCTACTGTAGCTAGCAGACCCTGGCCCTGCAAGAGCCTCTACTGTAGCTAGCAGACCCTGGCCCTGCAAGAGCCTCTACTGTAGCTAACAGACCCTGGCCCTGCAGGAGACTCTACTGTAGCTAACATACTCTGCAGAATACTCTACTGTAGCTAACATACTCTGCAGAATACTCTACTGTAGCTAACATACTCTGCAGGAGACTATACTGTAGCTAGCAGACCCTGGCCCTGCAGGAGACTCTACTGTAGCTAGCAGACCCTGGCCCTGCAGGAGACTACTGTAGCTAGCAGACCCTGGCCCTGCAGGAGACTACTGTAGCTAGCAGACCCTGACCCTGCAGGAGACTACTGTAGCTAGCAGACCCTGGCCCTGCAGGAGACTCTACTGTAGCTAGCAGACCCTGGCCCTGCAGGAGACTCTACTGTAGCTAGCAGACCCTGGCCCTGCAGGAGACTCTACTGTAGCTAGCAGACCCTGGCCCTGCAGGAGACTCTACTGTAGCTAGCAGACCCTGGCCCTGCAGGAGACTACTGTAGCTAGCAGACCCTGGCCCTGCAGGAGACTACTGTAGCTAGCAGACCCTGGCCCTGCAGGAGACTACTGTAGCTAGCAGACCCTGGCCCTGCAGCCTCTCATTGAAACTACTACTGTAGAGAGGCTAAACTCTCTCCAGACTTCAGAACTGGAGGAGGTATTATTTCAGGAAGGGCACTCCCAGGCATTATGATCAGCGCGCGCACACACACACACACACACACACACACACACACACACACACACACACACACACACACACACACACACACACACACACACCAATAGCCGTCGCCCCAAACACACACACACCCCTGCAAGAAGCACACAGGAAAGCACACACGCACACACACACCTCCCACAGTACACTGAAAAAAATGAAGGTTCTTAAAAGGTTCTTCCTCAGCTCTTAAGGTTCCTTGGAGAACTCTTGCCCGATAAAGAACCTTTGAGCTCAGTGGGGGGTTCTTAACGTGGCATCTACGGTTCTTCATAATTCTAAAAGGTTCTTGAAATGTATGGAAGCCTGCAGATGTGTCCCTTTTATAGCACATAGCAACTTGGTCAGTGTTAACTAGTGTTGATATTGCAGTGTAACATTCTAGTGTTGATTCAGGAGTTAAACTAACACTGTAAAGAGTTAAATTAACACTCAGTGGTGTAAAATAACCCCAGTGTTGGTGTTAATAACCAGAGTTGAACCAAAACCATGCCCATCATTATCATATTTCCCAGTATGCTCTATTGCAGGTTGATTTTTTGAATTGTTTATTTCAATATCTATGTTTTTGCATGTACATTGATTGATTAATTAATATTATGCTACTCAAATATAAACAACATACATTTTTCTAAACTGTTCTAATCTGTTACTTGGACTTATTGCACCCGTTACTGAAATGGTTGATCCAGTTTAGATGCTTTAGGTAGTCTCTTTTATCAATATCCCTAACCCTGACAGTCATTCTTAACACAGGTTGCGGGTGAATACAAATTCCAAATGTTGGATATCCCCAATCTGGCTGGATTCCAATAGGAATTACACATCACTTTGCAAGACAGCATAATGTGACTTGCAGGCCTGATGTGGCCCGTAAACTATTAGTTTCAGGCCACTGTATTAGGGTAAAACTCTCAAAATAAGGCCCTCATTAAATATGTATTGTATTGTCTTAAATAATTGAATTTGAATGATAACATATTCACTAAAGATCTCACTTGGTGAAGGCCACAGGACTGAAAATGAATGAATGCAACAACCATGTCTCTGTCACTAGTAAACACAGTCATGGGTGGTACTGGTAACTCTACAATCCACTCGAAAGGCACCCTGGGAAATATGCAAAGAACGCTCAACACCCTACAGCAGGGCTATTCACTTCCGGTCCTGGATTGCCGGAACATTTCTGTTTTTTGTTTCTACCTGGATTTTTTTTATGGTTCTTCAAAGAACCATCCTATTTAATGGTTCCCCTATGGCATCGCTTGAACCTTTATTTTTTAACAGTGTATATTGTATGTCATGCTATTTCACTTCAGATTCCTTGTTGGAAGTGATTATAAGGTCACACTGACATGAAGACTAAAGAGAGAGAAAGAGAAGTTGAGTTAAATCAATTCAACATCTGTAATCCCATATAAACTTGGATGTTTTTCATCTATGATTTATGATGAGTTCAACGTAATATTTCATTTGATTTGCTTAATCATATTAAATGAGAAACCAAAAGCCCCTTTATGTTATTAGGCATTTAAACTCTCTTTAACCCGTGTTGACAGACATGATGAGAACATTTTTCTCCAAGCACTGCACGCTATTTAAAGACTAAACACAAACCATGGAATTCTATCATGAGGATCAAGACTAATGATCACAATGAGGATATGCATAAATAATCTATTAGGTTTCTGGCTGTTAGGCACAGCAGTGGCCTTCTCAAGCCAACAAGGAGACTGGAATCCATACTCAAGGGACAAACACATAGGCTGCGTTTGATCTCAACAAACTTTAATGCATTGTTTTATTCTCCCTACATTGCGTTGTAAGCCTAAACATTCCCTTTCATTGATTTTCAAACAGATTTTACTTTACATCACGGTAGGGAGTTGCACTTGCATCCACATAACAAACAGTTTATCCGTCGTTCCTAAATAGGATTCCTCCTGTGAATTCCTTTAGATGCAACTTCGCCTTTTAAAGCAAATTACACCTTTTAGCACAAGGCTCCTTACGGATTAAAAGTCAAACTGAGCCTTTCTTATGTGTTCTCTTCTACAGTACATTACAGTGCATAGTCTTTATCTTGCCCTTGAGTACGCAGGGTTGACTGTGTTTTCAGTTAGCCTAGCATCTATCATCCTTAGAGACCTTTACAGTATGTGGCCTTTAGCTCCCCATGCTAAGTGTGGGGTAGCATGAGAGGAATTATTTAACAGGAGCTGTGGAACAGGAGCCATAATATACTCTGAGATAGCAACAAAGTCTTGACCTTGAAATCAACCAGGGTAGTCTAAACATTGCATTTTTCACCATTCTATTTTCTCCACTCCCTCATTGAATACTCCTGACATACCAATGCTCTCACATTCTGTTTCATGCAGAACCAGTCATAATATTTCCCTTAGACTAAGGCACAACATCCAAGCCAAAACATTTAAATTCAACAACCACCTATGTCTTTCATACAGAGTGAAGTGATTTCCTGGTAGGGTTTGATGCATTCTGTTCCGTACAGGTTGAGTGAGAAAAATCAGAAGGCAATTATTACCTGTTCAGCTACAGGACCTGCAGGCCTTCCTCCGACATCAACCCTCCGTCTGCCACAATCCTCCAGCTAACATTCAACGAGAGAGAAAGAAAGACTTGATAACATCAAGGTTTCTGACTTAGGAAATCCAATGACTGAATCCTGGTTAAAACAAATCTAAAATATTCAGTGTCTAGCTAGCTTGCATAAGGCTCTTAACCCTCCTCTTTTAAATATTTAACCATGAAAATCAGTCCACATGACTCTCAAAGGCCCTGATAGAGTGAATGACAGAATTAAACGTGTGTAAGGAGTTCTTCCCCCCTGGGTTAACACAGAATGGGTTAAAAACATGCTCCAGATCTTGTTAAACGGTACACACAGCATCTCCAGATGCACGTGAGGATGCTTGACAATGAGGAGGCAGAAGCCCATGTAAGCTACAGCACAGATAGGCAGACAGGAGGAGAGAGAGAGCAGCACAGCCAGGCAATCAGCCCTACTGACCATCTGGAATAAATTAGTAGCTGGGCCACTTTCCAGGATTCTGCCTAAACTCATTAGAACTGCCTTCTGCATCGCACTCACCAAGAGAAACACATGCATGGAGCACGTCAACTTACACACATCGTCTAAGTCCCAAATGGTACCCTATTTCCTATATAGTGCATTACTTTTGACCAGAGACCCTTGGGGAATAGGGAATAAAGGGAATAGGGTGCCATTTGAGACACACATATGTATACCCATACGTAAAAATGTATGCGCACATGACTGTTAATCGCTTTGGATAAAAGCGTCTGCTAAATGGCATATTATTATTATTATTATATTATTATACAGCATGGATCATGATTCAGGGGCTATTGTTCAGCTCATGGTACAGTGAACAGACTCCAAACCACCTCACACCTTAACGATCCTTCTGAACACCTCAATGATCCCTCTGAACACCTCAATGATCCCTCTGAACACCTCAATGATCCCTCTGAACATGCCTGTAATAAACCCACACCTACTGCCATATCATCTACTGTTCTGTTCTGCAGTCAGGCAGGAAGGTGTGGCTCATTCAGAGCCAGCGGACTGTGAGAGATTAATTAACTGAGTGTTTGAATTAAACAGTCAGAACGACATGACAGTTCCCTCTACCTTGGCTATAGGATGCTGTAATTGTCACGGACTTCTCGACCATGGCGCTCAGCCTAGCTCCAACAAGGGAAATGTTAATACAGTAGAAAAAAGGGGGAGTCGTTTAATTATTTTCTTTCAGGATGGTCCCACAGGCAATTTCTTTCTGTGATCTTCCATAGCGTTTCCAACCATCAGTGTATTTAAATGCTAGCTTGGTGGATTTAATCATCAATGGGCTGAAACTTGAGAAAGGTGGAAGTGCTACGTCAAACACTCTTCATACCAAATGCATATAAGCAGTTTTTGTAGAGGAACATGTATAAAATGTTGACTTGCACCTGGATTAAAAATGCATTGACCTTGTCACAAGGAATCTTTCAGAGCAGGTAACTGACAAAACTAAGTGGGTCCTGTCCCAGTGAAAAGTGTTATGTAATGTGTTATGAGACACAACCATGTTCAGACTTCAGACACACATTATGTATAGACCTAAAATGTCTACTGAGACTGTAGAATGTAGATCATATTGGCCAATGACGATGCCATTTGAACTCCAGGACCGTACAGCTTGTAGCAGACTACTTACAGGGAAATTCAACTAATACAGTGTTATTACACAGGAATCAAAATATTCATAATCTTCCTCAGGTATTGGGCACAAAAGACCATCTAATCAGTACATACTTTTTGAGCTTCTGCCTGTCACGTGGTGCAATGTGGGCAGATAAGAATTAAACAGGTAGGGGGTCTACTACTTAGAGCATTGTGTTTTTGATGGGGGTAAAATTTGCCAGCTACCTGTCTCTTGTCACTTCTCTTGCTCCTCTCATCCAATAGAACTCTCTCATTAGCTTCAGTTTCCTCCCTCCATAGCATCTCCTGTAGCTCTGGCCATTGGAACCCAGAATCCTGCAGCTGCTTCCTCTGTTGCTGTAACACAACAACAACGTCACTGAACATGGTATTACCTGAACTTCATTCAACACAACATCATCTTTTCTCTGCAAATAGTCAGTAGGACATCACAGTCCAACACGGCACATGACATCACTCTCTAGCCATCTGTACTGTACTATACATCAACAACAAACACTACAGAACACACAATTTAAATGCATTCAGACCTAATACGACATACGTTATTTGTCTTTTGTGCAAAGCAAACCACACATGCGCATCACTCCTGAAAGCAATCCGTCCGTATTTGGAAACAACAATAAAATACTCTATATTGTTGTATAACACAATTCTTTGGTTTGTTCAACACTAAAGAGTCCTTCTCATTTGAGCCAAACAAACAACAGGAGAGAGAAAGAGAGAGAGAAATAGAGAGAAAGCCAGCCAAGTCTCTAGCCAGCCAAGCTCATTTGCTGGCTGGGCAACAGGCATTTGGCTCTGCTGCTCTGCTGGATACGGCTGCTGAGAGGAGTGTTTCAACTAAAGATTGTCTCTCACGTCCTCCAGCCTCCTGCGCTGCTCCTTCTGCTGGTGGATCCTCTTCTGTCTCTCGGCCAGCAGCTGCTGTTTGTACCTCTCCTGGTCCCGGAGCTGCTGCTGCTGTCGCTGGGCTTCTGACCAGCTCTTGTTCTCCTGCTGCAGACGCAGGAACTCTCTTCTCAGAGTGGACTCCCCCGGCAGGTTCACTATGGAGCTATGGAGACAGAGAGAGTAGCCGAGGAGCAGGGCACAGAGTGAGTGATGGGCAGGAGGAGTGAGGAGGCACATGGATGTATGGATAGGAGTATAGTTACACACAGGGAGGAGCACGCACGCACGCACACCGCACACACACACACACACACACACACACACACTTGGGTGTATATACGGACAGGGATACACAGGGACACATACTGTACTGTCCACAGCAGAAAAATATATATTTTTATAGTCACTGCCATATGGCGCCCTGTCCAGCTAAGGGAACAGAAGCAGAGCATCTGGTGTCTTCATTGACAAGCCCATGCATTCACACACTGTGCACTCTCAGACAAATATCCTCTATGACAGTTCTCAGGCCTGTATTACATAAGCAGTAGAGCTTGGACTTCACAGAGGGGGTCAGCTGGCCCTTTGATGGACCCAGAAGAGCTTGGACTCCAGCGTCACAGAGGGGGTCAGCTGGCTGTTTGATGGACACAGTAGAGCTTGGACTCAAGCGTCACAGAGGGGGTCAGCTGGCTGTTTGATGGGCCCAGTAGAGCTTGGACTCAAGCGTCATAGAGGGGGTCAGCTGGCTGTTTGATGGGCCCAGTAGAGCTTGGACTCAAACGTGTTCTGAGGGGGTCAGCTGGCTGTTTGATGGGCCCAGTAGAGCTTGGACTCAAGCGTCATAGAGGGGGGTCAGCTGGCTGTTTGATGGGCCCAGTAGAGCTTGGACTCAAGCGTCATAGAGGGGGTCAGCTGGCTGTTTGATGGGCCCAGTAGAGCTTGGACTCAAGCGTCATAGAGGGGGTCAGCTGGCTGTTTGATGGGCCCAGTAGAGCTTGGACTCAAGCGTCATAGAGGGGGTCAGCTGGCTGTTTGATGGGCCCAGTAGAGCTTGGACTCAAGCATCATAGAGGGGGTCAGCTGGCTGTTTGATGGGCCAAGTAGAGCTTGGACTCAAGCGCCATAGAGGGGATCAGCTGGCTGTTTGATGGGCCCAGTAGAGCTTGGACTCAAACGTGTTCTGAGGGGGTCAGCTGGCTGTTTGATGGGCCCAGTAGAGCTTGGACTCAAGCGTCATAGAGGGGGTCAGCTGGCTGTTTGATGGGCCCAGTAGAGCTTGGACTCAAGCGTGTTCATAGAGGGGGTCAGCTGGCTGTTTGATGGGCCCAGTAGAGCTTGGACTCAAGCGTCATAGAGGGGGTCAGCTGGCTGTTTGATGGGCCCAGTAGAGCTTGGACTCAAGCGTCATAGAGGGGTCAGCTGGCTGTTTGATGGGCCCAGTAGAGCTTGGACTCAAGCGTCATAGAGGGGGTCAGCTGGCTGTTTGATGGGCCAAGTAGAGCTTGGACTCAAGCGTCATAGAGGGGGTCAGCTGGCTGTTTGATGGGCCAAGTAGAGCTTGGACTCAAGCGTCATAGAGGGGGTCAGCTGGCTGTTTGATGGGCCCAGATGTGACATCAGAGCTAGAGTCTGACCTTCTTTACAGACAGTGTTAACACTGTGTCATCATACCTGGGTTCACCTTCCTCTTCGTTAATCTCCTCCTCCTCATCCTCACTGCCGCTGTATTCATACTCTGGGCTCTCTGTGGACAACATGTGACCAGAGTATATTTCAGACATGAGGGATGCATGTAATCTCAATGATACAGTACATTATGCACATGACTATATATACTAGGAAAAACAAGGAGATGGTTATTCTGTACAGTACAACAGGCTCACACATACTGTAACTTTCCCACAGTCAGCTAGTTCCTCATCTCTCACCATCTAAGCAGGGAAAGCATCAATTACAGTAAAATAACCTAATGTCTCCTCTCCAGGTGTCTCCTGCAGTTTACCCACATGGAACTAAAACTAGTCATGAACAGTCTCACTTCCTTTTCTTCAACTGGATTGCATTCCAAAACGCTTGTCAAAATGACTAAATAGTTCAGCATGTTAAGTTAGGCTCATTCTTCCTTCTGAAGTCTCATGAGAGATTGTGAATTATAATGAGAACGAATAAGAAAGAGAGAGTATGATAGAGAGAGAGGGAGAGAGAGAGGGAGAGAGCGAGAGCGAGAGCGAGAGCGAGAGCGAGAGCGAGAGCGAGAGCGAGAGCGAGAGCGAGAGCGAGAGCGAGAGGGAGAGGGAGAGGGAGAGGGAGAGAGAGCGAGAGCGAGAGAGAGAGAGAGAAAGGGAGAGGGAGGTAGATAGAGAGAGGAAGGAAGAGAAGGAGAGGGAGAGAGAGAGAGAGCGAGAGGGAGAGAGAGAGAGGGAGAGAAGCAAGAGGAAGAGAGAGAGAGAGAGAGAGAGAGAGAGAGAGAGAGAGAGAGAGAGGGAGAGAGAGAGAGAGAGGAGAGAGAGAGAGAGAGAGAGAAGGGAGAGAAGGAGAGAGAGAGAGAGAGAGAGAGAGAGAGAGAGAGAGAGAGAGAGAGAGAGAGAGAGAGAGAGAGAGAGAGAGAGAGAGAGAGAGAGCGAGAGAGAAAGGAGAGGAAGGAGTGGCTGGCCCTAGAGAATGGGCATCTGTTTCTAATTCCCAGTCAAACTCTTGTAGGTTATGAAAACAGGGTAATGACTGAGTGTTTCTGCTGTGTTTGGAGCTGCCACTATCAGCGTCTCATTCGGTCTCACTAAAGGGTTGGCTCTGCTCTAAAGGGTCATCTCTCTGTCTGTCTGAACAGTTAAGCAGAACGCCAACCAACGAACCAACGGCACGGGCCTAGGAAACCGCCATTTTGCTATCGAAGCGAAGCCTGGAGGGAGGCAGGGAGACAATGTCATTATGTGGGGTGAGGAGGAAGACGGAGGGAGGGAGGCAGCTGATGGTGTGGTGCAGTCTGGGAGATGATTAAACACTGCCTCCTCCGAGGCGCATTCCTCTCACATGACACGAGTGTGCAGTCTCACTGTGAGAGGCTGACAAGGAGCAGTCCTGCTTCTGCCTCTAAACTCAACAGCCACCACATCACCAGTGGATAATAGAACCTGTCAAGCTGATGACAGTAATACAGTAGCCTCTCAATAGGCTTAGAGAAATTGAACACAAGGATAGACAGAGAACTGGGCGAAAAGATTTTGGATCAAAATGCCTTTTTACTGCCAGTGTGACTAAGAATAACAAGGCCAAAAAGGTGCCCCATGGTTGTTGGCAGTGCAAAGTATCATACAGCACTAAAGCTTGCTGCCAGACTCAGCAACTGTTGAGTGACATTAGGTGATCTCTGCTATCCTGTAATGAAAACATGACCTCACCTTTGTCTCTCTTCTTCCTGGTTCTGTCCAGGTGGTCTTTGAGTATGATGCGGACCTGCCGTTCATTGGGCAGGTCTTTGATGAACGAGTGCCTCAGGAGGGTTTCTGTAGCAGGACGATGGAGGTAGTTCTTCACCAGACAGCTCTCCACAAAGGTCATTAACTTCTTGGACCTGGAGAGGACAGAATGTCACAACATGCTCAGGCAGTGTCCAAGATGGCACCCTAACCCCTATAGTATGTAGTGCACTACTTTTGGCCAGATCCTCATGGGCTATAGGGTGTAATTTCAGACACAGCCTCAATGTATTCCTAAAGTCTGCCATGCATGAACCCAACTTTATTAAATGAATATTGAATAAACAAACTCTATGGGTTCAAACACAAGGCTTCATGCATTATGAAAGGCATTATGAAAGGGTTGCTGAGGACATGTGAACTGGAAGACAAAAGTTTCTCTACCTTCCCTTCCCATTGTATCTAAAAACCTCATTTTAGATCCCTGCATGCAGTCAAACTGTTACTGTAGGGGTTTGTCTTCTCACACTATGATGCTAAAATGACAAACAGGAACGTGACAATCAACCATATGTGCTCAGCCTGAACAATTGCTACAGTATACAAAAAAAAAAGTGAGATAAGGGGTGAGGAAGGGACATTGTATTGCAGCAGTTTTGTTGGCAGTAATGTTATTGGAGCTAGCTAAGCAAGGGTAAAAGGTGAAGGAAGGCAGAGGGAGGCTGTATGAGTTTTGGACACTCTGGGGAAAACATTCCTGCTGTGTTGCTGATGCTCTGTGGGGCGTGGTGTCTCTGAGGGAGGGAGGCAGAGTGGTGTCTCTAAGGGAGAGAGTGGTGTCTCTAAGGGAAGGAGGCAGAGTGGTGTCGCTAAGGGAGAAAGGCAGAGTGGTGTCGCTAAGGGAGAAAGGCAGAGTGGTGTCGCTAAGGGAGAAAGGCAGAGTGGTGTCTCTAAGGGAGACAGAGTGGTGTCTCTAAGGGAAGGAGGCAGAATGGTGTCTCTAAGGGAGGGAGGCAGAGTGGTGTCTCTAAGGGAGGGAGGCAGAATGGTGTCTCTAAGGGAGGGAGGCAGAGTGGTGTCTCTAAGGGAGGGAGGCAGAATGGTGTCTCTAAGTGAGGGAGGCAGAGTGGTGTCTCTAAGGGAGAAAGGCAGAGTGGTGTCTCTAAGGGAGGGAGGCAGAGTGGTGTCTCTAAGGGAGGGAGGCAGAGTGGTGTCTCTAAGGTAGGTAGAGTGGTGTCTCTAAGGGAGGCAGAGTGGTGTCTCTAAGGGAGAGACACAGAGTGGTGTCTCTAAGGGAGGGAGGCAGAGCTGTCTTTCTTACCATTTCTTTGATTTGAGCTTGGGGGGCGGGTTGCGAGGAATGAGGAACAGGGCTCTCATGGGATGCATGTCACACAGGGCTGGGAACAGAGAAACTATGGTTGCATCCCAAATGGCACCATATTCCCTATTTACATTTACATTTACGTCATTTAGCAGACGCTCTTATCCAGAGCGACTTACAAATAGGGCCTCTGGTCAAAAGTAGTGCACTATGTAGGGCCCAGAGGGCTCTGGTCAAAAGTAGTACACTATGTAGGGAATAGGGTGCCATTTAGAACACATAAAGACAGACAGGGGACCGAGGTTATGAGAGGCCCCATTGTGCCCCAATCACATGGCAGGGAATGGAAGTGTTCCACAGTGTTGTCAATGTTATGCTACAGTCCTGTTACACTCAGCCTGATGGTAGTATATACTACACAGTCCCTACTACCATAGTCATGGGAAGTAGGGGTGCTGAGGGTGCCCCCTAAAAAATAAAATTTTATATATCTATATTTATTGATACAATTGTTTAAATGTTTTACATTTCTTTCACAAAAGTAGTACACTGGGCCTTTAACAGTCCTGTATTAGCGGGCCGATATAGCGTCAGCAGCGTGGGCAAACCCCCCCCCCCCCCGACCTCACTCGCTTCAGCGTGAGCCCAATCACTTTCAATGACACTTGGATTCAGTCCGTGACTGGTAAAACGGACTGCAATATCTGACAACACTGTGAAGTCACTCACAAAGAGAGAATGAAAACTCACAGTTAATGCAACAAAACTCAAAACTACAACTTTGTGAGACTGAAAATTCAGCATAATGACGTAGCATTCAAAAAATGCTTAAAAGAAAAATAAACTATATAATTACAGTAGAGCATATTAGCCATGGCCTGGAAAACCCTCCATCTACAACTATAGGATGTGGAGGAGAAAGAGAAGATTGTTGAGACTGTAATGTGATCGGACGGGAGAGGAGGGAGGAGGGGTGACACTTACGTGGTGCTCCTTCAGCCATCTCCAGAGCTGTGATTCCCAGAGACCACAGGTCACTCTATAGGGAGTCATCCAGTCAGAGCCATTTCAGATGAACACGATAGAAATACAGACAGAAATACATAGAGTACACACACATACACACATACACACACACAAATAAACACACAGCCCCCCACTCCCCCCCACATACACGCACGCAAAAACAGCATTTCCAGCAGAGATTAGCTCCCTTTTACCCTGTAGTCATAGGTAGAGTCTGGGTTCTCGTCACAGGCAATGACCTCAGGGGCCATCCAGTACGGAGTCCCAATAAAGGTGTTCCTCCTCCCTATCGTCCTGTCCAGCTGAGCACTCACCCCAAAGTCAACTGGCAAAGACAAGACACTGTGTTTGAACAGATTAAACCACACCCACAAGGGAACAGCAGGCAAATACTGAAATGACAGTGACAAATCATTTTGAAATGGCCAACTGTGGCTATGTGGGTTGTGAGTTGAACTTTGACCCTGTCTCCTAGTCCTTACCCAGCTTGACCTCTGCATTCTCGGTCAGCAGCACGTTCTGGCCTTTGATGTCACGGTGAATGACGTGGTGTGAGTGGAGGTGAGACAGGCCCTGTGTTGACACACACACACACACGCACAATGTCAGGACACTACACACAAACAAACACACACGCACGCACACACACACACATCACATGATCTCGCTCTCACTCTCTCTCAGAGCTTGGGACAGAGGTGTGGACTCGAGTCATGTGACTTGGACTCGAGTCAGACTCGAGTCATGAATTTGATGACTTCAGACTCGACTCGACAAAATGTACAAAGACTTGCAACTCGACTTGGACTTTAACATCAATGACTCGTGACTTGACTTGGACTTGCGCCTTATGACTCGAGAAGACTTGCTACGAGGACTTGTAATGACTTGCAAAGGCTTGCTAAGAGGACTTGAAATGACTCGAAACTAAAATGTAGGACTTTGGACTCGACTTGAGACTTGATGGCTTTGACTTTTGACTCGACTTGGGACTTGCCTCATCTTTGACTCGACTTGACTCGGGACTCGAGGGCAAAGACTTGAGACTTACTTGTGACTTGCATAACAATGACTTTGTCCCACCTCTGGCTTGGGAAGAGGCACAGCAAGGATGTGTACACTGCTTCAAAGGAGTGAAAAATAAATGCAGGACGTTTGTTTTATTTAAGATAATGACTTCACCGTGTTCCGCTGCTATCTGCTATGATGCCCTCTGCCCTTTGGGTCACTGTCTAGCCTAACTCTCAATGACTGTCCTACCATACATTTAGAAGAAAAAGCTCCTAATCCAAAACAATAACTCTCCTGCTACAATACGGCCGATATAGGATGAGATGAACTCTCTGAAGTGATTCTAAGGACCTTTATATTCCCCAGTGCTTTGGGGAGAACATCCTGGTTAAATGGCTTATCTCCAGTAGTAGTACTCACTCGGAGGACCTCCCTGCAGATGTAGGCGATCCAGTCCTCCTTCAGGCAGTTCCCTTTAGTCTTCTTCACTAGGTCAGTGACTGAGCCCGCCCCACAGTACTCCATCACCAGCTTTACAGCAAGGTCACACACACACACACACACACACACACACACACACACACACACACACACACACGGACGGACGGATGGACACAGGCAGGCAGGCAGGCAGGCAGACGCATGCACACACACAGAGGAAATGGCTCAGACAGATGACAGGCCACCAGCAGAACAGCACCCTTTAACACACTACTGTGGCTAGGGCTACAACACCGTCACATCCCACTATAGGCATACAGCATACAAGGAAAGGCAGAATCAAAGATACAACTCGTCATTTGATTATTTTTAAAGGGCAATGTGTAGGATGGTGTCAGGAAAAACTCATGGCCCATGTTATGTTTTCTAGGACCAAGTTTTTTTGTGCTAAAGAAAGTGTATGAGCTGTACATACCGAGATAGAGGCCCTCAAGATAAGATGATTGAAGTGAGGAGAAATCAACAGAGAGAGATGGAGAACAGCCACTCACCCAGAGCTGGTCATCCTGACCTGCAGGACTCTTCTTCACAAAGGCACCATAGTATGTAGCTATATTCCTATGATGGGAATATGTCTTCAACATATTAATCTCTAACTTGATTTCCTCTTCTTCTTCCTGCACACAAAAAAGGATATTAACAATTTATTATATTAAACTTGACAACGGAAAACAGCAGGCCGTAATGCAGCCAACCCAAAACCCAGGGAGTGAAAACCCTGCTTCTCTTGCTTCCCCTGCACAGAACAGTTACAGTTGACTTTTAAGCCTAAATTGAAATTAAACTGAGCTGGCAGATTTGTGCTGGGCTCGCCGTACTGGTGAGATGTGCTGTTAGCCTCGCTGGACCCACGGGCCTGCCAACACACATGGCAATCAATAGTAGTGGTGATGTCATCACTGGGTCAGTAACTACCAATTATGGCGTGTGGGTTTGGAGTCCATTTTAGCATTCATGTTTACATTGCATGGGGCACTAAGGATATGTTAATTTATTTGTTTCTTCCCATACACTCCACTGGTATAGCCTCACTAAGGCTAAGGGAGGGCTCATGTAGCGTAGCGTAGCATGTCTTTGGTGTGGAGCTAGAAACAGGCACCTTCTCTTTAAGAAGCAGTATTGTGTGTCAGGAGCCTAGACGGGATTTGTTTGTGTGTGAAGCCTTGGAAAAACATGATGACACACATATGTTTGCTGTGACGAGGTGGTGTTGAAGAAGTCAGACGCAGGAGAGTAAATCACAGAAATAACAGGCTTTAATCCGCAAAATACAGGTTTACGCAGAAATGCGTCAAACACACTCCAGGGCACAAAAACAGGCGCACCCTAAAATACAAGGCACACGGGAAAACTCCAGTTGATACAAAATACACGAGCTCCACCGAGCTTCACTAACCTCCACAATAAACAATCACCCACACAGACAAGGAAGCAGAGGGAACACTTATACAATGACTAATGAGGGAATAAGGACCAGGTGTGTGTGATTGAAGACAAGACAAATGGAGTGATGATAAATGGATCGGCAGTAGCTAGTAAGCCGGTGACGGCAAACGCCGAAACCTGCCCGAACAAGGAGGGGAGGCAGCCTCGGCGGAAGTCGTGACAATTGCATTTCCACTCCCAGGGTTTTCATAGTGTAGTATAGTCAACGGACTGCAACATGACACCGTCTTTCTTGCCAGGAAAACCACAACATCCCCATGCTACTGGCCAGAATATTAGAGATTCAACCTAATATGCTTTGATTTACTGTTGACTAGTTCATTCCAGATTTACAGGGGCTGATAGCTTGTCTGGTTTGTTTAACAATAACGATACGGCTCTGCAAGAAAAATAATTACAGGATTATAAATGTGTTGTTTTCTGTACCAATACACAGACTTAACAACCAGTACACATTAGAAATAGACTACTACATAATACAATGAGGGAATTGATCTTCTCTATAACTTTTCCCTGAACGGTAGCAGTACAACAGAAGAGGTTTAAATGGGGACACCAGGCAGTTTCTCTCTCTATTCTCGCCTCACAGATGCTCTCTGTACAGGACAATGTCTCAATCCCCAAGAGGGGTCGAGGCGAGTGACCGGGCCGCGACTGGGCCCTGGGTCATGGCTGAGGCCAGGCAGCCTGAGTAGTGGGGGATAATGGAGGGGGAGCGGGAGAAGGAGAGTGAGGGTGGGTGGGGGATGGGGGGGTTGGATATGTGACTGTGGGGAGGGATGTGTTTTCGGGGAGAGGCCCTGGGCCTTCAGAGAGGGGCTATTCAGTTGTCCAGGAAATCTCCTGCTAGTATCTCTCAGGGCAGATAGACAATACAAGATGGACAGGGAAAGGGAAAAGGCTGAAGAGAGATAGAGAGCCTGGGGGGGCGTGTTATCTTCTCGGCTTTTACTCTTTGGGGTGCGATACGGTGAGCTGGGCTTTTTAAACACACCTCAGCACCGCATATATCCTTTATGTGTTAGGCCAAGACAACACCTGTAATATCAGCCAGCAATACAAGGCTTATCTAATAAAAAGCAAGTCTAGATCAAAACACAGATATTGGATAACTTAATATCAGTTTTAATGTGATGTTTTGATGATGATACATTTGAAACTGTGTCTTACATTCTCTATTGAGTGGGTAGTGAAATACTCATTTGTTTTTCATGCAGTGTGTTGAACTTTAGTCACTCTAGGACAGACAGAATTTCAGATTGCACTGCAGAGAATGTCTGATGCTGTTGATCCTCCCTCAAAACAAAATAAAAAATCTGATTTAATTAAATCTTTGGCCATGTACACTTTGTGCTATTGTAATAACGCTGCTCTTTGTTCTCATAGCGGGCCAGGAAGGCCAACTCAATCAAGTACGTAGTCTCATCACCAGGTAGCTTTATTGCCCTGAGGGAATGAGATGATTGAACTTTCCCTGAACAAACATGGCTCCCAGTGTTCTCACCTGACAGCTCAGGATATAATAACCTTTGATGCGCTGTGTTAACCGGGCCTCATTTGCATTTCTTAAATAAAACAGGGGGAACTCTGATCTGAGTTTGATGTGATGAAACCTTTGGGGTCCCCTCCTTAGCCCCTCCTTGCCCCTTTAAGTTGGCAGAGTGGCAGTCACACGGCTATGTCCCTCCCTGCATACAGTATGTCTGGGTGGCTTTGACGGGCAGGGAGGAAGGGACGGAGACAGGAACCGGGAAGTAGCCGTCTTACCTCTGTCACGTCCATGACCTTGATAGCAGCCAGCTGTCCTGTCTTCACATGTCGACCCTGTCGAGACACAAGGATAGTTAGGGGCACAGTTAGGGACAGAATGGCCTTCAGCCGCCACTGACAGCTGAGACAATCAAAGACCCTCAGAGAGCTGAGTAAATTTGGTATTGTGACCCTAGAAGCTTACGTCACAAAGTCACTCAAGACACTTTGAAAAAAGTAAAAGAAGGTATTTTGTGCATAGTCATTCAGGCTAATTGCACAAACATTATGCAGTAGTTAAGCTTATTGTTAAGAAAATAACTGCATTTTATTAAAAAATACCACAACGGAAAGTCTAGTGTCTAAGACAATGTCTACCAGTCAGCTGAGGTGAATTGAGAGAGGGGAAAATGTATCTATTTCTCTAACTGAATCTGGTGGCTGCGTCCATTTGAGCAGAAAAAGAGGGAGAGGTAGAAGAGCAATGCTACGGTAAAATATGAAACGTGTTGTAACCTGAGGAGCAGAAAAGTAGGTACAGCAACTATTATTTGTGAAAAGTTTGTAGAGAAAATGGAACAAGGGCTGAGCCGAGGCAATATGTCTCACTAGACTGACCTCCATTGTTTGTTTATTTGAAAAATGGCTCATATCATCAACACAATTTACTGTTGTCTGCAGAATATCATGTACGTATGGAATGATTGAGTAGCTTGAAAATACCACAAAAATGCAGTTATCCACCTCAGAACCCCACACCCCCATGAAATGCATTTGAGTTAATATCCTATTTCCAAATCAGGAGTTCAGCGAGGGACAATCAGATTGGACAATCACATAATCAATACAATGCATTTAGCTGCCTCTCATGAACCAATAAGAGGCTTCTGTAACGCTCTCCCTGACTCTAGCCATCTTGTCCCTGTTCAGTCACAGCGCAGTGGGCTGAGGCAGATTAATGTTAGTCCGTCACACTTTACTGATATTTTGCGAATGAATTTGTCATTTTGACAGGTGCCATATATTTGAGTTTCTTATGCAGTGGAGTGAATGCAATGTATGTGGTTCTGTATTCTCCTCATGACAACAGACTACAGTCAAACCAAGAGAGCTCTTATCATCCAGTATATCACAGTGCAGTTTTGCTCTAGATGCTAGAATCACTTATCCTCCAGGAGAGAGGAATGATCCTGACCATTCATAAGTGACTATGCTCACTGACAGAATATGACACGACTGCCCATCTGTAATACAGTGCACTTTTACATTTACATTTTTAGTCATTTAGCAGACGCTCTTATCCAGAGCGACTTACATACATACTGGCCCCCCGTGGGAATTGAACCCACAACCCTGCCGTTGCAAGCGCCATGCTCTACCAACTGAGCTACACTTGTCGAAGATGGAGCTAATTGAGAATGAGCTTAGTAGCTAGTTTCTCATGTTACAGACTGGCAATGCTGCTGTACAAAAACTACAAAACATGTTTTTTAAACATTCACTCAGCAAAGGTTAAAATCACATATTCATGAATATGTAAATTTATAACAACCAATCTATTTATTGGTGATAGGACAACTGTGACCAACATCCCTTTAACAAAATAAGAGGACAGAATGCAGAAGCATATGTGTCTCTTTTGCCTCAGTGCATTTCCACAAATGTTTTTTTTCTTATTTTGTCATTCTGGACTACCTGTCTAAGCATTTTGTGTGTACACAAGGAGATCAAAGACTAACATTGCATTCAATTGTATCCAGGAAGAGAATTTCACACAGCTATACCATGTGTGAACTACTCACTTCACCACAACACCACTATGCTCTCACTAGTCTGGTGTATTTGACCTTATTATCAAAACAGGAGAAGAAATGAAAATGCACAAGGAGAGAGAACACTTTTAATTCCCAAGATTCTCTATACTAAGGATATTGGAGATTTAGCTATCCATTATCTAGATACAAGCTACTCATCTAAAGCAGAGTTTCTAATTCAACTTTGAAAACCCTGAACACATCAGGGAAAACCTAAAAAGAGTTTCTCTGTTGGTAGCTTGCCAGTATTGTTCCAATATATCTCAATGGCAATTGACAAGACACCCACTCACTCCACAAATGCAAGCTTGGAGAAAGGCATCAATCACATAGTATTGTGCAGCTGCACTGTTCCAAAATATGCTAGTCTACGTAACCACAGTCTTGCACATCCACAGAAATGGGGGATCACTACTCATTCACATATGTGATTACGATCCGATCCACAGTTTGGCTTGAAATAAAACCATAGACTGTATACAGTATTGTTGCTACTTTTAGAAAAAATAGTTCCAAAAAGGGTTCTTCAGCTCACTCCATAGGATAACCATTATTGGTTCAAGGTAGAACCCTTTTTGGTTTCAGGTAGAACCCTTTTAGGTTCCTTGTAAAACCCTCTCTGGAAAGGGTGCTACCTGGAACCAAAAAGCGTTCTTCAAAGGGTTCTCCTATGGGGACAGCCAAATAACCCTTTTAGGTTCTAGATAGCATCTTTTTTTGTAAGAATGTACTGTACAGATTGCAATAAAATATAAATAAACAGAAAGCAGTGCCTTTGAGTATAAGCATGTTTATTACTATTTATTGTTATTGCCTGCCCATGTTATCTGTACGTACTGTAGGACATCAATATGAGTAGAGACTAGAGTGTTTGGCGGTTGGGCAGACTGCAGCAGGCCACACCATGTGAACAGAACTCTGAAGTAGACACTCAGAACCAGGTTCAATCAGGATGTGGGCCAGGGTTCCCCACAAGCACAGGCAGGAGGTAAAATGGCCACAGCTTCCTGTGCCAGACCAGCAGAGTGAGAGAGCAAGCACACATGGAAAATAACAAGACCCCCCTAATTGAATCTGATTAAAATCTGATTCTCTATTACAATAGCAATGGGCTGAAAACTGTTGGGCCAATGACCATATCAAACAATACAGTTCTAGGCAAATCAGATTTTTAACAAATGTTTTACAAAATTACAAATGTATATTTCTTCTGTAGAAAAATATATTAGTCATAAGAGGGATTGACGCACATTCTTGCTTTGACCAAAATTATTCTTAAACGTTCAGGCTGGCTGTGTTCCATTGCCACAGGCAAACTCTCCAAATACAAAGCCAAGCTTTTATACAGGCTATTTTCAAAGGGGAACACAAATGAAGTTAGTTAATAAACAGGGGAAAAAAGCTTTTGGTGGTCAGACAATTCACGATCAGTTGTGGGCACTGTAGAGTAGAGTATTCTTTACAATATACAGATGTAGGATCTTTATTTGATCACTCTTTTGTTGCTGAGAATTTTACTGCACAGCAGGAAATGCAAACTTGTAGTGTATTTTAGTTTGAAAAAGGCTTCTAAAGTTTGTAATTTCCACTTTCAAAATTCAGACTTTATTTGCCCTAACGAAAAAATATATCAACCACTACAGTCGTGGTCAAAAGTTTTGAGAATGACACAAATATTAATTTTCACAAAGTCTGCTGCCTCAGTTTTTATGATGGCAATTTGCATATACTCCAGAATGTTATGAAGAGTGATCAGATTAATTGCAATTAATTGCAAAGTCCCTCTTTGCCATGAAAATGAACTTAATCCCCAAAAAACATTTCCACTGCATTTCAGCCCTGCCACAAAAGGACCAGCTGACATCATGTCAGTGATTCTCTCGTTAAAACAGGTGAGAGTGTTGACGAGGACAAGGCTGGAGATCACTCGGTCATGCTGATTGAGTTAGAATAATAGACTGGAAGCTTTAAAAGGAGGGTGGTGCTTGAAATCATTGTTCTTCCTCTGTTAACCATGGTTACCTGCAAGGAAACACGTGCTGTCATCATTGCTTTGCACAAAAAGGGCTTCACAGGCAAGGATATTGCTGCTAGTAAGATTGCACCTAAATCAACCATTTATCGGATCATCAAGAACTTCAAGGAGAGAGGTTCAATTGTTGTGAAGAAGGCTTCAGGGCGCCCAAGAAAGTCCAGCAAGCGCCAGGACCGTCTCTGATTCAGCTGCGGGATCGGGGCACCACCAGTGCACAGCTTGCTCAGGAATGGCAGCAGGCAGGTGTGAGTGCATCTGCACGCACAGTGAGGCGAAGACTTTTGGAGGATGGCCTGGTGTCAAGAAGGGCAGCGAGGAAGCCACTTCTCTCCAGGAAAAACATCAGGGACAGACTGATATTCTGCAAAAGGTACAGGGATTGAACTGCTGAGGACTGGGGTAAAGTCATTTTCTCTGATGAATCCCCTTTCCGATTGTTTGGGGTATCCGGAAAAAAGCTTGTCCGGAGAAGACAAGATGAGCGCTACCATCAGTCCTGTGTCATGCCAACAGTAAAGCATCCTGAGACCATTCATGTGTGGGGTTGCTTCTCAGCCAAGGGAGTGGGCTCACTCACAATTTTGCCTAAGAACACAGACATGAATAAAGAATGGTGCCAAAACATCCTCCGAGAGCAACTTCTCCCAACCATCCAAGAACAGTTTGGTGATGAACACTGCTTTTCCCAGCATGATGGAGCACCTTGCCATAAGGCAAAAGTGATAACTAAGTGGCTCGGGGAACAAAACATCAACATTTTGGGTCCATGGCCAGGAAACTCCCCAGACCTTAATCCCATTGAGAACTTGTGGTCAAGCCTCAAGAGGCGGGTGGACAAACAAAAACCCACAAATTCTGACAAACTCCAAGCATTGATTATGCAAGAATGGGCTGCCATCAGTCAGGATGTGGCCCAGAAGTTAATTGACATCATGCCAGGGCGGATTGCAGAGGTCTTGAAAAAGAAGGGTCAACACTGCAAATACTGACTCTTTGCATAAACTTAATGTACTTGTCAATAAAAGCCTTTGACACTTATGGAATGCCTGTAATTATACTTCAGTATACCATAGTAACATCTGACAAAAATATCTAAAAACACTGAAGCAGCAAACTTTGTGAAGACCAATACTTGTGTCATTCTCAAATGTTTTGACCACGACTGCACATATATTTCCATTCATAATAATCCACATAATATTTCACATTTCCTGTTGCTGCAGGATTATTTTCTTCATTGCAAACTGGCTCAAATTTAGATCCTACATCTGTAGGGGAATAATTCCTAGTGTTAGTGGGATATGAGACATTGAGACCTTGAACATGGATAACATACAGAGGGACAATATTTATAGGTCTCAATCTCACAGAATCACTGCAGAAGTAGCAGATCATTTGATTTCCCATTTCAAAATGCTTCTTTTAGTGTGCCAGCAAATCCTTTGTCTAACATGTCAGACTAACATGTTCAAAAACAAAACTGTTTTAAAAATAAACCTGGCATACTGTATGTATGCTTCCCCAAAGTCATTATTATTTGACAGATAATGACTGCAAGCATGTCCACATGATCCAAAGCAAGCCATAAAGAGACTGCATGAGAGAGATGAGAGCACATTCCTCCTGCTGATCAAAGGAGAGGAGAGAGAAAAGAGCAAACTGTCTACTAATCGGCCCGCGGCTCAAACCCCTACAACCTCTTCAGCATTCCACACAGCACACAGTGAGCCTGCTCTCTCTGAAACACATTCAATTTCTCGGCATTGCATAAATCACATTCTCCATTCTTATAAAGAGACACTCAAGTCAGAGTTTCCCCTAGGATTCTTTTCAGCAGTGGTTGCAAAGTTAGCGTAAGGGGTTGGGGGCATGGCCAATGTCGTGGTCTCCAACAGAACATTTTAGAGGCCGTCCTCTTGGCCACAGAGACAAAGATTTTATGTTTTAAAGCTATAATATGTAACTATTTGGGCGACCTGACCAAATTCACATGGATATGTGGGTTATAGATCTTTCATTCCCATTAAAAGCAAGTCTAAGAAGCGGTAGATCTGTTCTATGTGTGCTATTTCTATGTTTCCCGTTCTGAAGTTTCGTTTTTGCGTCTTTTACTTTCGGTTTTGTACACCAGCTTCAAACAGCTGAATATACAATATTTTTGGTTATGGAAAATATATTTCACAGCGGTTTAGATGATACAATGATTCTCTACACAATCACAGCTTCTTTTGTCACATAAACTGAAATTACGCATTTTTGTAACCAGGAAATGGAGGAGCGATTTCTGCATAGTGCATCTTTAAAGCACATTTCCTGCAATTCTACACATTGCCATGAAAATGTTACAGTTTTAAACCTACACTATATATACAAAAGTATGTGGACACCCCTTCAAATTAGTGGATTTGGCTATTACAGCCACACCCGCTTTTGACAGGTGTATAAATTCGAGCACTCAGCCATGCAATCTCCATAGACAAACATTGGCAGTAGAATGGCCTTGCTGAAGAGCTCAGTGACTTTCAACGTGGCACCGTCATAGGATGCCACCTTTCCAACATAAAATTTCTGCCCTGCTAGAGCTGTCCCGGTCAACTGTAAGAGTTGTTATTGTGAATTGGAAACGTCTAGGATCAACAACGGCTCAGCTGCGAAGTGGTAGGCCACACAAGCTCACAGAACGGGACGCCGAGTGCTGAAGCGCTGCTTTTCCTCATTCACTACTTCCTGTTTTTCTGCCTATCATTAGATACAATGCGATAGGGGGAGAGAGGGGCTTCACAGTATGGTTAGGGAATAATGAGGAAATCCCCTTTTGGACAGGCTGCCCTCTCCACACCCTCCCACTGAGGGTAGGATTTAGTGGTTATCACCCACTACTAGGGTTGGGCGGTATCCAGATTTTCATACCATCATACTATTTCTGTACCATATGCGTATGCGGTATTACTGGCAGTTCACACAAGGGGTGCTATAAAATAATATCTATATATAATTTTTTGTATTTACAAAAAATATGCACAAAACTATTTAGGCAAGAGGGATCTTGATCCAGGATGGGATCGAATGTCTCTGATGTAACCAGGAAGCTTGAGTTTGATATCCAGCCACTTAGCTAGCAAGTTAGCAAACCAAATGCATAACTGGAGCCCTGAGCTGGATATCATTTATTTGACACATCTTAGATTTCTTATACACTGAACAAAAATATAAACACAATATGTAAAGTGTTGGTCCCATGTTTCATGAGCTGAAATAAAGGATTGCAGACATTTTCCATATGCACAAAAAACGTATTTATCTCAAATGTGGACAAATTTGTTTACATCCCTGTTAGTGAGCATTTCTCATTTGCCAAGATAATCCATCCACCTGACAGGTGTGGCATATCAAGGAGCTGATTAAACAGCATGATCACTACACAGGTGCACCTTGTGCTGGGGACAATAAAAGGCCACTCTAAAATGTGCAGTTTTGTCACACAACACAATGTCACAAATGTCTCAAGTTTTGAGGGAGCGTGCAATTGGCATGCTGAGTGCAGGAATGTCCACCAGTGCTGTTACCAGAGAATTGAATGTTCATTTCTCTACCATAAGCCACCTCTAACTTAGTTTTAGAGAATTTGGTAGTACGTCCAACTGGCCTCACAACCGCAGACCACGTATATGGTGTCGTATGGGCGAACGGTTTGCTGATGTCAACATTGTGAACAGAGTGCCCCATGGTGGAGGTGGGGTTATGGTATGGGCAGGCATAAGCTACGGACAACAAACACAATTGGATTTTATCGGTGGCAATTTGAATTCACAGAAAAACCGTGATGAGATCCTGAGGCCCATTGTCGTGCCATTCATCCTCCACCATCACCTAATGTTTCAGCATGATAATGCACAGCCCCATATCGCAACGATCTGTACACAATTCCTGGAAGCTGAAAATGCCCCAGTTATTCCATGGCCTGCATACTCACCAGACATGTCACCCATTGAGCATGTTTGGGATGCTCTGGATCGACGTGTACAACAGCGTGTTCCAGTTCCCACCAATATCCAGCAACTTCGCACAGCCATTGAAGATGAGTGGGACAACATTCCACAGGCCACAATCAACAGCCTGGTCATATCAGATACTGACTGGTTTTCTGATCCACACCCCTCCCATACAGTGAGGGAAAAAGGTATTTGATCCCCTGCTGATTTTGTACGTTTGCCCACAAAGAAATGATCAGTCTGTAATTTTAATGGTAGGTTTATTTGAACAATGAGAGACAGAATAACAACAAAAAAATCCAGAAAAACGCATGTCAAAAATGTTATAAATTGATTTGCATTTTAATGAGAGAAATAAGTATTTGACCCCCTCTCAATCAGAAATATTTTTGGCTCCCAGGTGTCTTTTATACAGGTAACGAGCTGAGATTAGGAGCACACTCTTAAAGGGAGTGCTCCTAATCTCAGCTTGTTACCTGTATAAAAGACACCATCAGATCCTCCTCTCCACCCTCTCCGAGCTGGGCATCTCCGGCGCGGCTCACTCCTGGATTGCGTCCTACCTGACCGGTCGCTCCTACCAAGTGGCGTGGCGAGAAGCTGTCTCCGCACCACGTGCTCTCACCACTGGTGTCCCCCAGGGCTCAGTTCTAGGCCCTCTCCTATTCTCCCTATACACCAAGTCACTTGGCTCTGTCATATCCTCACATGGCCTCTCCTATCATTGCTACGCTGACGATACACAACTAATCTTCTCCTTTCCCCCTTCTGATAACCAGGTGGCGAATCGCATCTCTGCATGTCTGGCAGACATATCAGTATGGATGACGGATCACCACCTCAAGCTGAACCCTGGCAAGACGGAGCTGCTCTTCCTCCCGGGAAGGACTGCCCGTTCCATGATCTCGCCATCACGGTTGACAACTCCGTTGTGTCCTCCTCCCAGAGTGCGAAGAGCCTTGGCGTGACCCTGGACAACACCCTGTCGTTCTCCGCTAACATCAAGGCGGTGACCCGATCCTGCAGGTTCATGCTCTACAACATTCGGAGAGTACGACCCTGCCTTACACAGGAAGCGGCACAGGTCCCAATCCAGGCACTTGTCATCTCCCGTCTGGATTACTGCAACTCGCTGTTGGCTGGCCTCCCTGCCTGTGCCATTAAACCCCTACAACTCATCCAGAATGCCGCAGCCCGTCTGGTGTTCAACCTTCCCAAGTTCTCTCACGTCACCCCCTCCTCCGCACACTCCACTGGCTTCCAGTTGAAGCTCGCATCCGTTACAAGACCATGGTGCTTGCCTATGGAGCAGTGAGGGGAACGGCACCTCCGTACCTTCGGGCTCTGATCAGTCCCTACACCCAAACGAGGGCATTGCGTTCATCCACCTCTGGCCTGCTGGCTCCCTTCCTCTGCGGAAGCATAGTTCCCGCTCAGCCCAGTCAAAACTGTTCGCTGCTCTGGCACCCCAATGGTGGAACAAGCTCCCTCACGACGCCAGGACAGCGGAGTCACTCACCACCTTCCGGAGACATTTGAAACCCCACCTCTTTAAAGAATACCTGGGATAGGATAAAGTAATCCTTCCACCCCCCCCCCCAAAAATAAATAAATAAATAAATAAATAAATAAAAAAGTGTAAAGTGGTTATCCCACTGGCTATAGGGTGAATGCACCAATTTGTAAGTCGCTCTGGATAAGAGCGTCTGCTAAATGACGTAAATGTGCCCTTGAGCAAGGCACTTAACCCTAATTGCTCCTGTAAGTCGCTCTGGATAAGAGCGTCTGCTAAATGACTAAAATGTAAAATGTAAATGTAAATGTATAAAAGACACCTGTCCACAGAAGCAATCAATCAATCAGATTCCAAACTCTCCACCATGGCCAAGACCAAAGAGCTCTCCAAGGATGTCAGGGACAAGATTGTAGACCTACACAAGGCTGGAATGGGCTACAAGACCATCGCCAAGCAGCTTGGTGAGAAGGTGACAACAGGATTCAATGGAAGAAACACAAAATAACTGTCAATCTCCCTCGGCATGGGACTCCATGCAAGATCTCACCTTGTGGAGTTGCAATGATCATGAGAACGGTGAGTAATCAGCCTAGAACTACACGGGAGGATCTTGTCAATGATCTCAAGGCAGCTGGGACCATAGTCACCAAGAAAACAATTGGTAACACACTACGCCGTGAAGGACTGAAATCCTGCAGCGCCTGCAAGGTCCCCCTGCTCAAGAAAGCACATATACAGGCCCGTCTGAAGTTTGCCAATGAACATCTGAATGATTCAGAGGAGAACTGGGTGAAAGTGTTGTGGTCAGATGAGACCAAAATCGAGCTCTTTGGCATCAACTCAACTCGCCGTGTTTGAAGGAGGAGGAATGCTGCCTATGACTCCAAGAACACCATCCCCACCGTCAAACATGGAGGTGGAAACATTATGCTTTGGGGGTGTTTTTTCTGCTAAGGGGACAGGACAACTTCACCGCATCAAAGGGACGATGGACGGGGCCATGTACCGTCAAATCTTGGGTGAGAACCTCCTTCCCTCAGCCAGGGCATTGAAAATGGGTCGTGGATGGGTATTCCAGCATGACAATGACCCAAAACACATGGCCAAGGCAACAAAGGAGTGGCTTAAGGTCCTGGAGTGGCCTAGCAAGTCTCCAGACCTTAATCCCATAGAAAATATGTGGAGGGAGCTGAAGGTTCGAGTTGCCAAACGTCAGTCTCGAAACCTTAATGACTTGAAGAAGATCTTTAAAGAGGAGTGGGACAAAATCCCTCCTGAGATGTGTGCAAACCTGGTGGCCAACTACAAGAAACGTCTGACCTCTGTGATTGCCAACAAGGGTTTTGCCACCAAGTACTAAATCATGTTTTGCAGAGGGGTCAAATACTTATTTCCCTCATTAAAATGCAAATCGATTTATGACATTTTTGACATGCGTTTTTCTGGATTTTTTGTTGTTGTTATTCTGTCTCTCACTGTTCAAATAAACCTACCATTAAAATTATAGACTGATCATGTCTTTGTCAGTGGGCAAACATACAAAATCAGCAGGGGATCAAATACTATTTTCCCTCACTGTATCTGTATTCCTAGTCATGTGAAATCCATAGATTAGGGCCTAATTTATATATTTTAATTGACTGATTTCCTTATGAAATGGTATATCACCCAACGCCTACCCACTACCACAGTTCCTACCCCTCAGGCATGGGTGGGGTCCTACTCAGAGGCTGCATCCCAAATGTCTCCCTATTCCCTATGGGCCCTGGTCAAAAGTAGTGCACTAAATAGGGAATAGAGTACCATTCGTAACGCATCCAGTGAGCCCACATCTCAACACCAGGACGGGGCCCTTCCATGTCTCTTTCTCAGAGCTGAGGGGACTGGGATACAGTAACGCCACCAGATCCAGGCAGGTGTCCCAGTGGTTTGAGCAGCGGCTGAGGTTCAGAAATCCGTTTCCTCTCCCTGCCTGCTCTGTGATGATTCCCAACATACTTGGACTTTCTCAATATCAGACCTGGGAGGTACGCAAGTGACAACGCCTCTCCAGTGCTGCTCTGTCGCTGCAGTGCTAGCCTGGCTTTAACCAAATTTTCACACTTCATGAGTTTGCATTTCGCAAGACAGGGAAGTGCCCATTCAAAAGAAGAATACACCCTAGATATAGTCAGCCTAAGAACAATAGGACGAGATATTGCTATATCGACTGAGACAGTTATCATCATACAATAAGAATGTATTGCTGAACCAAATACAACATGTTAAACACTGAAAATGACATGGATGACACAATTTACGGTACGCCTAATTACTTCAACACCCTTGATTACTGTATCCTCAGAAGACACAGATGAGATCACTGATGCAACAAATCACAATCCATATCTCATTCTTACTAAGCTGGTTAGTCACATGATAGGGTTCACCCTGGAATGAGTGAGAGACCCTATCACACAAGCTCCTCTCTGAATGGACCATCCTATTCTGCTGCCAAACTACATGAAGCCCCCAGAGGATAAACTACCTCAGGGAAACTACTCTCATCATGTGACCTCTTGCTAACAATCCACCCTTTTAACCAGCATGGATGGGTCTCTGTAAGATTTACTATGTTAAGAAAGCCATTACTCCGATGCCTGTGACGAATGCAAAGATGAGGCCAGACACATAACCCTTAGGAAAACATGATGAGGACATACCAGCTGCTTCACCCTAAAACCTGAGGAGATTAGGGGCGGTTCTAAAATGAAGCCCACCACTGGCCGTCAGACACACGACAAGAACAAGATTATCCAAAACACTACAATAAAAAAATAAGAGTATTCGGTGCCTTACAATAAGATGATAAGAATGGTGTGTTAAACAGGTAAAAAACAGCCTCCCATGTAAACGAAGGCAGAATGGAAACAATAGACCAGCATTGGTGCCAAGTCCTCCTCTCCTGAGCATGACAACAAGTCAGATACCCTAGCATAATAAAACTGCATGGTATTATCAGGATTATATTAACTGAAGTGATATTATTTTCTAACAGACCCAATCAGTGAATAGTAGTAATATGTTGTTAGAATTTTGTGCTGCTTGCAAGCATTATTAATTATTTGATTTGGAAACATACTATCTCATCTTGGATGCCATAGCATGGACTGGTGTTTTGAAGAACAGACATTGAACATCATATGGCAAAGGTCACCCATTTGAGAGAGTTTACTGGGTGGACATTCTCATCAGTGTTTCTCTTGGTATGACAACACTGCCATTTCCACTGCTCTCACCAAAGATCCCACCACACATCACGCTAACAACAGCATTGTTCTGCATTTTAAATTGCTGAAGATTTGCCCTGAAGTGTACTGTACAACTAAATCACGCTTCACCATCTGGCAGTCCGACGGACTAATCTGGGTTTGGCGGATGCCAGGGGAACGCTACCTGCCCGAATGCATAGTGCCAACTATAAAGTTTGGTGGAGGACGAATAATGGTCTGGGGCTGTTTTTCATGGTTCGGGCTAGGCCCCTTAGTTCCAGTGAAGGGAAACCTTAACGCTACAGCATACAATGACATTCTAGACGATTATGTGCTTCCAACTTTGTGGCAACAGTTTGGGGAAGGACCTTTCCTGTTTCAGCATGAAAATGCCCCCCGTACAATGGTTTGTCGAGATCGGTGTGGAAGAACATGACTGGCCTGCACAGAGCCCTGACCTCAACCCCATCGAACACCTTTGGGATGAATTGGAACACCGACTGCGAGCCAGACCTAATCGCCCAACATCAGTACCCGACCTCACTAATGCTCTTGTGGCTGAATGGAAGCAAGTCCCCGCAGCAATGTTCCCAGAAGAGTGGAGGATGTTATAGCAGGAAAGGGGGACCAAGTCCATATTAATGCCCATGATTTTGGAATGAGACGTTCGACAAGCAGGTGTCCACATACTTTTGGTCATGTAGTGTATTTAAATGATATTGAAATCATTTTCATGTTCATTCAATTGAGTTTTATTTAGCTATTTGGCTACCTTATTTAGCTATTTTGCCTCAATATATTTTATGATGTGTAGCCTAACATGTGCACAATGATGTGCCAAATCTTGATTTAGTGCATTATTATAGTGTAAGCATTAGAATAAGCAATATTTGCAGCCATAGGTGATAATATCTCTCTAGGAGCTGATCCGTCGTCAGTATTGTGGAATAATTCTAATATTAAGGTAAGACAAGGCAACTGCACCGCCCGCAACCACAGGGCTCTCCAGAGGGTGGTGCAGTCTGCCCAACGCATCACCGGGGGCACACTGCCTGCCCTCCAGGACACCTACAGCACCCGATGTCACAGGAAGGACAAAAAGATAATCAAGGACAACAACCAGAAGGCGAGGTCAGTACAGGTGCATCAAAGCTGGGACAGAGAGATAGCTTCTATCTCAAGGCCATCAGACTGTTAAATAGCCATCACTCGCCGGCTACCACCCGGTTACTCAACCCTGCACCTTAGAGTCTGCTGCCCTATATACATAGACATGGAATCACTGGCCACTTTAATAATGGAACACTAGTCTCTTTAATCTCGACTGCTTTACTCATCTCATATGTATATACTGTATTCTATTCTACTGTATTTTAGTCAATGCCACTCTGACATTGCTCGTCCTAATATTTATATATTTCTTAATTCCATTCTTTTACTTTTAGATTTGTGTATTGTTGTGAATTGTTAAATACTACTGCACTGTTTGAGCTACGAACACAAGCATTTCGCTATATCCGCAATAACATCTGCTAAATATGTGTATGTGAGCAATAACATTTGATTTGATTTGATTTGAATGGAGAAAGCTGACCCAGAGCAGCGCTCCCTTTCTTTCGATCCTATCAGTATCGACACATGCCTCAACGATGCACTTAGCGAACATTCTCTCTGCGTGGTGTTTTGGGAAACACGTTACATCTTCGGCCATTATAGGAAAGATGCATCATTAAAACACTCGTAAGCCTAAGTTCCATCACTATTGGGAAACCGGGCCCTGGACTGTTCTTTGTTTTCTCAGCCTGACAGTAATTATCACGTCTTATAAATTCAGCATGGAACAAAACTGTGGCATGGATCAGACATCTGCACTGAAACCCGAAGGGGACGGATGATTAAAACCAAGACTTCCGACTGTACTGTAAAACAAGATGTGCTGCCTTCAGAACAAGCCCAATAAACAATTTCAAAATCAATAGTTTCCACAGACGCACATTCCCTGTGACGTGCTGTTTTCAAAACTGATAAATTGGCTTGGAGAAAAAAATAAAATAAAAAGATTCTGAGACCACTATGACCATTATGACCACAATGACCACTATGATCATTATGACCACAATGACCACTATGACCATTAGGACCACAATGACCACTATGATCATTATGACCACAATGACCACTATGACCATTAGGACCACAATGACCACTATGATCATTATGACCACTATGACCACAATGACCACAATGACCACTATGACCATTAGGACCACAATGACCACTATGACCACTATGACCATTAGGACCACTATGACCACTATGACCACTATGACCACTGTGACCACTATGACCACTGCCACCAATGTGACCACTATGACCATTATGACCACTATGACCACTATGACCACTATAACCATTATGACCACTATGACTATTATGACCACTGCAACCACTGTGAGTACTGTGACCACTATAACCACTGTCTGGAGACAACCTCCTCTACTCTACTAATGAATCTGGGCTGGAGAAGACAACCACAACCTCACATTTCTCAACAATGTCAACAACTTATGCAAGTACATGGTATGATAAACCACTGATGTGTTACACCACTTGAAAATAAATATGTTATTATTAAGGTTTTATTGAGTAATAACTACATTATTTTATTTTTTGTAACGCCCACCACTTTCCTTAGACTATTCTAGTGAAATAAAAGGATTCAGAATTACAGTGTGAAATACAAGAAACAATCTGGATTCATTCTCATTGCATGTAAACAATACATACAGTTAGTATGACCATGAAAATAAACACATTTGAGGGAAGTGTTTGGCTGGGTGATTACAGTGTGCAGTATTACTGATCACACTTCTTAGTGTTTATATACACTAAGCATACAAAACATTAGGAACACCTTCCTAATATTGACTTGCACCCCCTTTTGCCCTCAAAACAGCCTCAATTCATCGTGGCATGGACTTTACAAGGTGTTGAAAGCATTCCACAGGGATGCTGGCCCATGTTGACTCCAATGCTTCCCACAGTTGTGTCAAGTTGGCTGGATGTCCTTTGGGTGGTGGACCATTCTTGATACACACGGGAAACTGTTGATTGTGAAAAACTCAGCAGCGTTGCAGTTCTTGACACACTCAAACCGGTGCACCTGGCACCTACTACCATACCCCGTTCATAGGCACTTAAATATTTTGTCTTGTCTATTCACCCTCTGAATGGCACACATACACAATCCATGTCTCAATTGTCTCAAGGCTTGAAAATCCTTCTTTAACCTGTCTCCTCCCCTTCATCTACACTGATTGAAGTGGATTTAACAGGTGACATCAATAAGGGATCATAGCTTTCACGTGGATTCATCTGGTCAGTCTATGTCATGGAAAGAGCAGGTGTTCCTAATGTTTTGTACACTCAGTGTATGTGAGATAGAAAACGTTGACCTGAAGAATGACAAGGAATGTGGAATAATGTGTGAAGTCACTGTTCCTGTTATAGGTCTGAAAGTGTGCACTGCACTGCACACAGAAGAGGAAAGAAGAAGAGGAGGCCATCTGGCCACTAATGGCCAACTCTGACATTGATCCATATAACAGAAAAAATATATTAAATTCAGGTGAGATTCCTGCAGAAACTGACATGCTGTGTACAACCTTAACAACAGATTTAACAGTTTAAGTTTGGAACTATGCTAACTCCAGTTTAGGGACTGATATTAACTGACAACCTTCTTGCACTTTTGAATATAACTGGACAAAAATTGTGTGACATTAAATAAGCTTCTTAATATCCTGTCCTCTTGATTTAGCTGATATCTCTTTTATGTTACACTGGATCAACTTCAATTAAAGATTTAGAGGGTACCATCATGTAATGTTTACATAGTGTATATTTTCAATATGCTCCTCAGAATGTCAATCATTACAACTGACAACACATCTGCAATTGTAATCATGGTCAAAGACAAGAATAGGAGAGTGGGTCTGACATAAACTACAAACCTTGTAGACTTGCCCATATGTTCCATTTCCAACCACTTCTACCAGCTCAAATATCCCAGCAGGATCCTGAAACAAGAGGACAACATTACACTACTTCACATGAATTGAAAGGGCACAAACATAAATAAATAAAGTAATTTTCAAAGCACCTGATCATAATAATGTTGGACCTTTAGGTCATCACTTAAACGTAATATTGCATGGCATGGCTCCCTACAAGTATGTTTCATTTGTTCACACTTGTACCATGCCAGCACCATATTCCTACTGCATTATTATTGTAACTTTGACAACTTTACTTTTTTAAACTCATGTTATTTTACCCCCAACCATTCAGTTGCTTATGAAACAGTTGTAAATCTGACAAACCAAAAACATATTAACTTCTGAAAGCAAAACATGTACAGAAAATTGCATCAATGGTTTTATAATATTGTGACAGGAAAGCTCAAACAATTTGTTACAATGTTGCTAACTTTTTGTTACAATGTCGCTGACGTTTCCTCAAATGACTAGACTAGTTTGAAACTTTGCAACCTTCATTGACTACGACAATGTTTACACAATGGTCAAACTACATTTCAATTAATTAGACGTTGGCACAACTAGAACTCACCCTCAACGCAGAGAGGTCAATATTGTCCAAACTTCGTGTAGTGCAGTCTCGCGCCATAGCTATGGCTTTTGTCGGACAACTGCAACTAGAAAGAGGACATGTACTTGATTTTCCTAAAGTTAACGGTTTCGGCGTGTCAGTTCATACTGTATATCTGCATCTGCAGCGAGTCTCACTATCGACCAACACAGGAAACTTCTCATCCAGCGAAACCCGGAAAATGCTAAGGAAGCTAGCCCCCACCCCACTCTCCCCATGAAAACCAAATTCGACAAATTCACTTTTTTGTACAACTTTTATCCTCCGTTCATGGTAACACGCGCAAAATAACGTGTTGATTGCTCAGGCCTTCAGTTTTTTTTTACAACTCCATATAGTTTTACCAATAACATAATATAGTAGCCTATATAAT
Source organism: Coregonus clupeaformis (assembly GCF_020615455.1). Lineage (NCBI taxonomy): Eukaryota > Metazoa > Chordata > Actinopteri > Salmoniformes > Salmonidae > Coregonus > Coregonus clupeaformis. The sequence goes on from NC_059193.1 coordinate 6,138,634, forward strand.
ATAGTTTATTATAATAACAACATGGTAAGAAAACGTCAACATTTGCATTATGAGAGATTGCCCAATCCAAATATATAATAGTGATCTTGGCCTGATAGTGGGAAAAAATGACAGTCACATACAAAATGAGTTATTGATCTTTCACTTTAACATTTATATTTAATGTTTCTAAATATGTTGTTACTCATAAATATGTTGTTACTCATTTTAACTTCCCCCTCCATAAATAATAAATAAAATAAATAAATAAAATAAAATAAAAAAGGAGTGGTTGTCCCACTGGCTGTCCTAAGTTGAATGCACCAATTTGTAAGTCACTCTGGATGAGAGCGTCTGCTAAATGACTTAAATGTAAATGTAAATTAGTTGACAAAATGGTTAGCAAAAAAATATAAACTGTGAAATTTCAAAAGTCATGTACAGCAGATTTAGCTGTTAGATTCAGCTTCAGTGCATTGCTATGCTGTTCCTCCAGCTCCTTCCTGACTGGCATTGCTATTCTTAATGAGTGACTCATATGGTTAACGATGACTAGTCTCTGTGACTGTGTCATTCTCCACACAGTGTGACCGGTAGCAGGAGCAGCCCAGGGCGAGAGGCAGCTGACCCCTGAACAGGACCACTGTGTAAGGTCACAGAGGGCCCATTCTCTAGCCAGGACACAGACAATGTGGAGCCATTATGAATTAGCAGAGAGTAATTTATCATGTTATAAGGACATTCTTATGTAAAGTTGATATTAGAGAATGAAAGAGAATGAGAGAGCTGGTTCTGTGTGACTGAGAGTTTAAACATGGATGTTTTAACATAGAGGGGTTCCAGCGTTGTGGGAGTGAGTTTGACATTTATATTTTTATGCAGCCACCTCATTGCCTCTCTCTCCACTGCAGCCACCACATTGCCTCTCTCTCCACTGCAGCCACCACATTGCCTCTCTCTCCACTGCAGCCACCTCATTGCCTCTCTCTCTCCACTGCAGCCACCTCATTGCCTCTCTCTCCACTGCAGCCATCTCATTGCCTCTCTCTCCACTGCAGCCACCTCATTGCCTCTCTCTCCACTGCAGCCACCACATTGCCTCTCTCTCCACTGCAGCCACCTCATTGCCTCTCTCTCCACTGCAGCCACCTCATTGCCTCTCTCTCCACTGCAGCCACCTCATTGCCTCTCTCTCCACTGCAGCCACCTCATTGCCTCTCTCTCCACTGCAGCCACCACATTGCCTCTCTCTCCACTGCAGCCACCACATTGCCTCTCTCTCTCCACTGCAGCCACCACATTGCCTCTCTCTCCACTGCAGCCACCTCATTGCCTCTCTCTCCACTGCTGCCACCACATTGCCTCTCTCTCCACTGCAGCCACCTCATTGCCTCTCTCTCCACTGCTGCCACCACATTGCCTCTCTCTCCACTGCTGCCACCACATTGCCTCTCTCTCCACTGCAGCCACCTCATTGCCTCTCTCTCCACTGCAGCCACCTCATTGCCTCTCTCTCCACTGCAGCCACCCTATTGACTCTCTCTCCACTGCAGCCACCACATTGCCTCTCTCTCCACTGCAGCCACCTCATTGCCTCTCTCTCCACTGCAGCCACCTCATTGCCTCTCTCTCCACTGCAGCCACCTCATTGCCTCTCTCTCCACTGCAGCCACCCCATTGCCTCTCTCTCCACTGCAGCCACCTCATTGCCTCTCTCTCCACTGCAGCCACCACATTGCCTCTCTCTCCACTGCAGCCACCCTATTGACTCTCTCCACTGCAGCCACCACATTGCCTCTCTCTCCACTGCAGCCACCCTATTGACTCTCTCCACTGCAGCCACCACATTGCCTCTCTCTCCACTGCAGCCACCTCATTGCCTCTCTCTCCACTGCAGCCACCACATTGCCTCTCTCTCCACTGCAGCCACCTCATTGCCTCTCTCTCCACTGCAGCCACCACATTGCCTCTCTCTCCACTGCAGCCACCCTATTGACTCTCTCCACTGCAGCCACCACATTGCCTCTCTCTCCACTGCAGCCACCCTATTGACTCTCTCCACTGCAGCCACCACATTGCCTCTCTCTCCACTGCTGCCACCACATTGCCTCTCTCTCCACTGCAGCCACCCTATTGACTCTCTCCACTGCAGCCACCACATTGCCTCTCTCTCCACTGCTGCCACCACATTGCCTCCCTCTCCACTGCAGCCACCCTATTGCCTCTCTCTCCACTGCAGCCACCCTATTGACTCTCTCCACTGCAGCCACCCCATTGCTTCTCTCTCCACTGCAGCCACCCTATTGACTCTCTCTCCACTGCAGTTACCCCATTGCCTCTCTCTCCACTACGGCCACCCTATTGACTCTCTCTCCACTGCTGCCACCCCATTGCCTCTCTCTCCACTACAGCCACCACATTGCCTCTCTCTCCACTGCTGCCACCACATTGCCTCTCTCTCCACTGCAGCCACCCTATTGACTCTCTCCACTGCAGCCACCACATTGCCTCTCTCTCCACTGCTGCCACCACATTGCCTCTCTCTCCACTGCAGCCACCCTATTGCCTCTCTCTCCACTCCAGCCACCCTATTGACTCTCTCCACTGCAGCCACCCCATTGCTTCTCTCTCCACTGCAGCCACCCTATTGCCTCTCTCTCCACTGCAGCCACCCCATTGACTCTCTCTCCACTACAGTCACCCTATTGACTCTCTCTCCACTGCAGTTACCCCATTGCCTCTCTCTCCACTACGGCCACCCTATTGACTCTCTCTCCACTGCTGCCACCCCATTGCCTCTCTCTCCACTACAGCCACCACATTGCCTCTCTCTCCACTACTGCCACCACATTGCCTCTCACTCCACTGCTGCCACCACATTGCCTCTCACTCCACTGCACATAAAGAAACTGAAGTAGTACAACAACGTATTCCTGTGAAAATAAAAACAAATTTCTACTATTCATTTCTCTGCGAGTGGCATACTGCAATGATTCACAGGTTCTGGCAACCTTTCTGCCTAACTCCAAAGCAAATCTTAGGGGGGTGCAGGGGAGGAGGTTTAGGAGAATGGTCTGGATTCAAACGCCTCTTGAACTTCAGCCAGATGGTTCAACTTGTGCCAGTTGCTCTCATAATACAAACAGCCAACATATGCCGGCACCGAGATTTTTTAACTGAGTGCCTGGCTCTCCCTGGATACAGACATATAGAGGACCCATTATTGAGAGGACCCATTATTCTAGCATGGTTTCACTTGGATGGGCCATGTTTGAGAGGACCCATTATTCTAGCATGGTTTCACTTGGATGGGTCATGTTTGAGAGGACCCATTATTCTAGCATGGTTTCATTTGGATGGGTCATGTTTGAGAGGACCCATTGTTCTAGCATGGTTTCATTTGGAAGGGTCATGTTTGAGAGGACCCATTGTTCTAGCATGGTTTCACTTGGATGGGTCATGTTTGAGAGGACCCATTATTCTAGCATGGTTTCATTTGGATGGGTCATGTTTGAGAGGACCCATTGTTCTAGCATGGTTTCATTTGGATGGGTCATGTTTGAGAGGACCCATTGTTCTAGCATGGTTTCACTTGGATGGGTCATGTTTGAGAGGACCCATTGTTCTAGCATGGTTTCACTTGGATGGGTCATGTTTGAGAGGACCCATTGTTCTAGCATGGTTTCACTTGTACTGCATCACAATTAGCATTTAAACAACTTTGCCAGTGTATGTGCAGTAAATATAATAACATTATAGTGAAGTGATGCCTTTGAAATATATGCAGTGTTTGATAGACTCTTAGGACTTTCTAGACTCATATTCATCAAGCAAGCAGGCTTTTGAAACCTGTCTAGTGAAACCTGCTATGGATTATATAAGATATCTCATAAAACTAGATTTATATTTAGCTCATTACCCGGCTGGTTCTGTTCAGAGTTGTCTTTAAAAAGCTTGCGAAATATAGGCAAAAATTTATGTATGGACCAATGGAATTGAGTGTGGCAGCATTGTTAGCTAAAGAATGGTTGATAACAAGTGGCAAGTCAATACTTCAATCTAACAGACTGTACAGTCGTGGTCAAAAGTTTTGAGAATGACACAAATATTAATTTTCACAAAGTCTGCTGCCTCAGTTTTTATAATGGCAATTTGCATATACTCCAGAATGTTATGAAGAGTGATCAGATTAATTGCAATTAATTGCAAAGTCCCTATTTGCCTTGAAAATGAACTTAATCCCCAAAAAACATTTCCACTGCATTTCAGCCCTGCCACAAAAGGACCAGCTGACATCATGTCAGTGATTCTCTCGTTAACACAGGTGAGAGTGTTGACGAGGACAAGGCTGGAGATCACTCTGTCATGCTGATTGAGTTAGAATAATAGACTGGAAGCTTTAAAAGGAGGGTGGTGCTTGAAATCATTGTTCTTCCTCTGTTAACCATGGATACCTGCAAGGAAACACGTGCTGTCATCATTGCTTTGCAACTTCAAGGAGAGAGGTTCAATTGTTGTGAAGAAGGCTTCAGGGCGCCCAAGAAAGTCCAGCAAGCGCCAGGACCGTCTCCTAAAGTTGATTCAGCTGCGGGATCGGGGCACCACCAGTGCACAGCTTGCTCAGGAATGGCAGCAGGCAGGTGTGATGCATCTACACGCACAGTGAGGCGAAGACTTTTGGAGGATGGCCTGGTGTCAAGAAGGGCAGCGAGGAAGCCACTTCTCTCCAGGAAAAAATCAGGGACAGACTGATATTCTACAAAAGGTATAGGGATTGGACTGCTGAGGACTGGGGTAAAGTCATTTTCTCTGATGAATCCCCTTTCCGATTGTTTGGGGCATCCGGAAAAAAGCTTGTCCGGAGAAGACAAGATGAGCGCTACCATCAGTCCTGTGTCATGCCAACAGTAAAGCATCCTGAGACCATTCATGTGTGGGGTTGGTGGGCTCACTCACAATTTTTCCTAAGAACACAGCCATGAATAAAGAATGGTGCCAACACATCCTCCGAGAGCAACTTCTCCCAACCATCCAAGAACAGTTTGGTGATGAACAATGCGTTTTCCAGCATGATGGAGCACCTTGCCATAAGGCAAAAGTGAAAACTAAGTGGCTCGGGGAACAAAACATCAACATTTTGGGTCCATGGCCAGGAAACTCCCCAGACCTTAATCCCATTGAGAACTTGTGGTCAATCCTCAAGAGGCGGGTGGACAAACAAAACCCCACAAATTCTGACAAACTCCAAGCATTGATTATACAAGAATGGGCTGCCATCAGTCAGGATGTGGCCCAGAAGTTAATTGACAGCATGCCAAGGCGGATTGCAGAGGTCTTGAAAAAGAAGGGTCAACACTGCAAATATTGACTCTTTGCATAAACTTAATGTAATTGTCAATAAAAGCCTTTGACACTTATGGAATGCTTGTAATTATACTTCAGTATACCATAGTAACATCTGACAAAAATACCTAAAAACACTGAAGCAGCAAACTTTGTGAAGACCAATACTTGTGTCATTCTCAAAACTTTTGACCACGACTGTATATTAATGAACTGCTGTGTCATAATTGCAAGGTCGCACAGGCGGCTGGTGGCACCTTAATTGGGGAGGACGGGCTCATAGTAATGGCTGGAACGGAATCAATGGAATGATATTGAACTCATCAAACACATAGTTTCCATGTGTTTGATACCATTCCATTTAGTCCATTCCAGACATTATTATGAGCCGTCCTCCCCTCAGCAGCCTCCTGTGTGTTTGGGTTCTTGGTTTGTCCTGCTGTATACCTGTAGTGAAAGGGACAGGGTATGGTAATGGTTGACATACAGACAGGTTTCTGGAGGACTATTTACAATAGTAGTGGTCTGCTGAAACAAAACAAAAGGGGCAAAGAGGCATGCCCATGTTGATTGGGATGTCAATGGAAAAATGAAAAAAGCCAGAGACCAAATAACACTACTTTCCCCACACAAACCTAGAGAAAATCAGCTCTCCAATGCATAGCATGAAAGTAATAACAGATTATTAAGCTGTGTAAGGACAGCCTTTCATGCTTTGTTACATGGTTCGGCTGATGTCCAAATCAATGAATTTGAACAGAAAAATTACATGTGAACAGCTTAAGGAAAACAGACAATACATGCCTTGTGAGGCCTCATGTAATAATCTCCCTCAAACACACACACACACACGCACACACACACACACACACACACACACACACACACACACACACACACACACACACACACACACACACACACACACACACACACACACACACACACACACACACACACACACACACACACACACACACACACACACACACACACACACACACACACACACACACACACACACACACACACACACACACACACACACAGACTTTTCTCATTCACATGTATTCTGCCTAAGCATTTCTGATATCCACAAGATGGTGCTGTTGAGTTGTATAATTTCTGTATGTAAAAGTTGTAAAGTAGTAGTGGTGAGTGCTGCCAAGCCATCAGGTCTGGGCTTCTTCTTTCAGCATAGTGGTGAGTGCTGCCATGCCATCAGGTCTGGGCTTCTTCTTTCAGCATAGTGGTGAGTGCTGCCAAGCCATCAGGTCTGGGCTTCTTCTTTCAGCATAGTGGTGAGTGCTGCCAAGCCATCAGGTCTGGGCTTCTTCTGACAGCATTTCATACTCATCTCTTCTACTGTATATCTGTATATATGCTAAGAAGTAGATTGGGTGTCTGAAGAAATCTTACTTGTCTGAATAAATCTTACTACTCATTAATATTTCAACAAATTCATCATAAACATACAGCTGGCAATGTTGCTGATTACAGACTGAATTATTGAGTGGTGTAAACAGGATCTGTTGATGAAGCAGCCATAGCTTTCCCCTTTCAGAGAGGATACTGTAGGTAATACAGGTCTGCCATAGCAAACATACACTATTTCAGTTTTTGCAACTTGGAAAGATTATAGCTGCATTTGCCATAGTAGCTGACATTTATAACCATTGAAAGCTTGACATATTTAACTCCACCACATAGATCATATATGTAAAATGACAGCATTACATTACAATGAAAACCAAATACAGTGCCTATAGAATAAATCAAGCAGTAAACAACCTGTTTGATTTCAACATTATTTAATATACAGTCATTCGCAAAGGTCCAATAAAATAATTAATTTGATTTCATCATATAAGTAGAGAACGCACATTGATGCCTCTGGCTATGCATGGCAGGGAACCACTATCAAAATCCATCAGCTTGCGAATGCAAAAAGGCATTAAATAAACATATATACGATGTATAACTGATGTTGGAGAAAACATCAGTGGGCAGTTCAACAATGGTTCAAATAGATCACTGCAATCTCTTTGACCTCCTGCCGTTAGTATTTTAGTTTGCTCTTGAAGGTAACCAAACTCAGACCATGTCTAAGTCATTGTTGTTACAATCTTGGCATTTCGGCTGATCATTTCTCTATAACTCAATGAGACAGATTACAGAATGATCATTCCTCTATAACTCAATGAGACAGATTAGAGAATGATCATTCCTCTATAACTCAATGAGACAGATAGAGGCTGCTATATTAAAAATCATTGCAGACAAATAGGATGAATTTTCTAAGATAGAAATGCAGAGCAACTGAAAAGAGGATGATTCTA